>NW_027514223.1:1082500-1375988 GCF_048772815.1 Callospermophilus lateralis
TTTGGGGGCAGCAGCTCTGAGCAATCTCACCATCCTCAGTTCTTCTACTCTTCTGTAATGATAACAGGACCCTGTGGGTGTTCCTCTGGTATCCAGTTTCCTCCAATGTGTCCATCTTAGAAACCAGTGATCTGTATAGAGACCCCTAAAGGCCTGTGACCAAAGGCACACAGGGTCTGAGGCAAGTTCAATGACAAAAAAGTCGATGCAACTGAAGACAGAGGATATTATTTGGCTGAAGTGAACCTCTGAGCAGTGGACAATGAATTAAAAATGCCAACCTTGAACTGGAACATCTACCATTCTTATGTCAGGTTCAGAACATATCACACTCAAAATTATAAACTAGAAAGCTTCTTCAAGGCTGAGTTATTTCTTCCATTGTTTCTATAGTACTTGAAGTACTGAAATACCAAATAATCATGAAAATAGGGATTTCAGTAAAATAGAGCAAGGGGATCAAGGGGAGGGAAGAGTAGATGAAAGGGGATATGCTGAGAAATAAAACTGACCAAATTATGTGCATTTATAAATATGTGAACAATGAAGCCTACTATTCTATGTAATTCTAACATACCAATATAAAAGTTAAAAATAAATAAATAAAAATAAAAGATAGAAGTCAAAGTTTTCCCTTAAAGTCACCTCTTAAAAGCCACTGTAGAAATGCTTACGAAAAGAGCTCAGGACAGATATACAATGGAGTTTGCTCACATTCAGGAATTTATCTGACTTCTAACAAGCCTCACATGTGAAGTGTGAAGCAGCTTTTATGTTAGAAGCTATAATTATTAACTGATAAAATAATCACTTGATCACACTACAGTACATTTTTATGGATTTAGCTGAATCTCACTTAAGAGTTTTCTCTCTGAAATGTACCCAGAAATGACACAGTTTTACAATAAATGTGAAAAGTGGTAAGACCATAACACAGTCTTAGAAAGACTTGGTGTAAAAGAACTTACCCCAACACAGCCTTTCTTCATGGTTTACATTCTTTCCACAGAACCACCCTGAGTCAAAATAGGACAGGGGTCATAGAAAGCCCTTTGTCGTCTCATTTCCTCAGAGATGAGTGTTTTTTTTTTGTTTTTTTTTTTTTATGATGCATCAAGTCAATTGGTCTTAGGTAGGAGTAAAGGATGCTGGAACATAAGCTTCTCCAGGAAAGCAGTCCCACCTGCTATACTTGCCCTGGCTCTGCAGCCCAGTAGGCACCTGTCCAGGCTGGTAACTGTGTGAATACCTGTGGAAGGGCACATGGATGTGAGACCCTAACTTGTGAGAGGCCCAAACCATTTCAGCTAAAGACTTCTAAAGTTTAAATAACTTTAAAGACTCGGGTAAATCAAAATTTTAACATAATGATAGCCCCTCAGACACTATAGGGAAGATGGGAAGGGACATTTGGAGACAGAGTGACCATTTTCCTGTGTACTAAAAATCATACATTGTGATTTGCTTAGGAATTATTAAATGGATTTTGTTAATCTGTATAATCTTACTTCATTTTTTCCCATTCTTCTTTCCTCCCTACTTTCTTCCATCTTTTTCTTCTTTCTACCTTTCTTTCTGTTTCTTGAAGTGACATAATGGCTTTTTTGAAATAAATTTTATTTCATTTTTATAGATGTGATAATTGTGCATACTTGTGAGATAGAGTGTGATGTTTTCACATATATACACTCTAAAGATAAAAACAAGGTAATTGCTGGGTGTGGTGGCACACACCTGCAATCCCAGTGGCTTGGGAGGTAGAGGAAGAAGGACAGCAAGTTCAAAGCCAGCCTCAGCAACATAGTGAGGCCCTAAGCAACTTAGCAAGACTTAGTGACATCCAGCCTCTTCTTTTGTAATCCTGTCTCAAAGTAAAATAAGTAAATAAATTAATTTAATTAATTAAAAGTGCTGGGGATGTGGCTAAGTGTTAAGAAACTTTCTTCTATTCCTAGTGTGCTAAGACTTTTTCCATAAAGAAACATTGAATTTTTTAAAATACTTTTTATTCACCTATCATGATTTTCTCCTTTTTCCTATTATATGAATTATAATGATTGTTTTTTTATCATTTCACCCTTGAATTCCTGGATTATAGCTCACTTGGTCATGAGGAGTTATTCTTTGAATATATTGCTGGATGCTATTTGCTGATGTTTTAAATTTCACTTTATTTTGTTGTACTTGTGAATTCTAATGCAGGTGATTGCAAGAAATAATACAGAGAGATCCTATGTACCCTTTTCTCAGTTCCTCCCAAGGATAACATCTGGCAAAAATATGTCACAACCAGGATATTGACATTGATATAGTCAAGTTACAAAACAGTTCTATCACCACTAGGACCCTTTCAGATGGCTTTCATAGCCACACATACTTCCTGCCTGTTCCTATGTCCTTTTTAACCCTGGTTAAATCTAATCTGTTTTCCAGTTCCAAAAGTTTGTCATGTCAAGAATATTACATGATGGTATCGTAACTGCATGTAACCAACGTGTGATTGCTTCTTCACTCAACAAAATTCTCTGGATATTTTTGGAAGCAGTCACATAAGTTCCTTCTCATTGCTGGGTAATATTTTGTGATGTGGTTATGCCATTGTTTATTTAATCAGTCACTCTTGGAAGGACATATGGACTGTTTCCAGGTTGGGGTTACAATAATGAAAGCTGCTATGAACATTCATACACAAATTTTTGTGTGAAGGTTTGTTTTAAAATCTTTGGTACAGCTTGGCATGGTGGTACACACCTGTAATCCCAGCAACTCAGGAGGTTGAGGCAGGAGGATTGCAAGTTTGAGGCCAGCCTCAGCAACTTGGTGAGGTCTTAAGCAACTTAATGAGGCCCTGTCTCAAAGAAAAAAAAATAGTACTGGGGATGTGACTCAGTGGTAAAGTGCCCCTGGGTTTATTCCCTGGTACTGATAAATAAGTAAGTAAGTAAATAAGCAAATTTGTATAAATACCTAAGTGTACACTTGCTGGGTCATATGGTAGTTGCATGTTCAATTTTATAAGAAACTTCCACAACAATTTTTTGCAGAGTGTACCATTTTATATCTCCAACAGCAAGCAATGTATGATTGTTCTAGTTTTTCTGCATTTGGTATTGTCACCATTTTTTAAAAAAATTTTTAGCTATTGGATGGCAATGTAGTGATATCTCATTGTGGTTTGAATTTGTAATAATTTGCATTAATGATGTTGACTAACTTTTCATGTGCTTATTTGCCATCTGTATATCCTCTTTGGTGAAATGCCTCTTCGTGTCTTTTGCCCATTTTCTAATTGGCTTGTTCGTTTTGTTTTATCTTGTTTTACTTTTGAGTTCTAAGAGTTCTTTATATATTCTAGATATGAGTCCTATTTCAATACATTGTGTGTAAATATATTTTTCTCAGTCTGTAGTTTGTCTTTTCATCCATTTTCAATTGCAGAGTTTGATAATTTGATAAAGTTCAATTTATCCATTTCTTTACTTTCATGGACAATGCTTTTGATAAAAGCTGTCATGTATTATTTTTTTCAGTACTGAGGAATGAATTCAGCAGCTCTCCACCACTGAGCTACATCCCCAGAGCTTTTTATTTTTTATCTTTTTTTATTTTGAGATAATAGTCTCACTAAATTGCCCAGGTTGGCCTTGAACTTGTGATCTTCCTGCCTCAACCTCCCCAGGAGCTGGGCCTTTAAATCCCAGCTGTGTTCAGTTTATGTTTTATGTTTAATTCTGTGATTTGTTTTCAGCTAATTTCTTTGTAAGGTCTTGGCCAAGATTTTTTTTCCTGATAAATGTCCAATTTCCTCAGCCTCATTTGTTGAAGTCTCTTTTCTCCATTGAGTTACTTCTGCATCTTTGTCAAAAATGTGTTGGGTAGCCAGGTGTAGTGGCGCTTGCCTGTAATCCCAGTGGCTTGAGAGGCTGAGGTAGGAGGATTGCAAGTTAGAGGCCAGCCTCAGCAATTTATCAAAGCCCTAAGCAACTTAGCAAGAACATGTCTCAAAATTTAAAAGTGCTAGAATGTAGCTCGGTGGTTAAGTGTCCCTAGGTTCAATCCCCTGTACCCCTCCCCCAAAAAAATGAGTAGGGCATATTTATATGGATCTGTTTCTGAGTTCTATATTCTGTTCCACTGACCTATCAATCACTCTCTCTCTGTCAGTACTACAGATTTAATTACAGTAGCTCTGTAATAAAACTTAAAATCAAGTAGAATGATTCCTCTCACTGTGTTTTTCTTTTTCAAAATTGCCTTAGCTATTTTAATTCCCTTGCCTTTCATATTAAATCTGGAATAATCTTGTCTATATCTATAAAAAAGCTTGTTGGAATTTTGGTAATAATAGTATTAAAACTGTATATCAATTTGAGAGAATTGACATGTTTATTATGTAGAGCCTTGCAACCCATGAACACCTGCATGTGCCTCTCCATTTATTTCAATCTTCTTTGATTTCATTACTATTTTGTGATTTTCAGCATACAAGTTCTGGATGTGTTTTGTTATATTGAAGCCTAATTTTTTGAGGGGGGTAGCAGGGATTGAACCCAGAGGCACTTGACAACTGAGTCACATCTCCGGCCCTTTTAATTTTTATTTAAAGTCAGGGTCTCACTAAGTTGCTTAGGGCTTCCTTAAGTTGCTGAGGCTGAAATTGAACACAAGATTCTCCTGCCTCAGCCTCCTGAGCCACTGAGATTACAAGTGTGGTGACATCTGACTGAAACCTAATTTTTGTTATTGTTAGAGAGATTAGAAATGGCATCATATTTTTAATTTTTATGTTTACACATTCATTGGTAGCATATAGAAATATAATTGATTTTTATGTTTGTCTTGTATCCTGTGACTTTGCTGAACTTATTTTTTCCATCATTCTAGGAGAGTTTTTGTAAAGCCCTTCAGATTTTCTATGTAAACAATTATGTCTTCTATAAATAAGAACCAATTTACAGCCGAATGAGGTGGTGCATGCCTATAACCCCAGTGACTGGGAGGCTGATGCAGGAGGATGGCAAGTTTGAGGCCAGACTTGGCAAGTTGGAGAGACCCTGTCTCAAAATAAAAAATAAAAAGGTCTGGGGATGTAGCTCCATGGTTAAGTGCCCCAGATTCAATCCCCAGTATCAAAAAAGGGGAGGGGGGTTGACTGTTTACTCTCCAGCATCCAATCCATGTGCCCTTTCTTTTCTGTCCCTTGCTTTGCTTTCTTTATTACTTTAAATCTTCCAGGATTATTTCAAAGAAAAGCAATGACACCAGACATCCTTGTTTTGTTTCCCAATCTCAGTTGAAAAGAATCGAGTCTTTCACCAGTAAGTAGAAGTATAATATCAGCAGTAGGAATTTGTAGATTGTCTTTCTAAAACTGAAGAAGTTCACCCACCTCCTAGTTTTTTTTTTCTTTTTTTGTTAGTGTTGTTATAATAAAAGGGAATTGCATTTTGTTGAATAATTTTTATGCATCAATTGATGAATTTGTGGGATTTTTCTTTGTTGGTCTGTTAATATGGAGGGTTACACTCACTCATTTCTGATCATTAAGCTAGCCTTGAAGTCCTAGAATAGGCCACTCTTGGGTCTGGGGTTGTGGCTTAGTGGTAGAGTGCTTGCCTAGCATGTGTGAGGCACTGGGTTTGATCCTCAGAACCACATAAAAATAAATAAAGATATTGTGTCCATCTGCAACTAAAAATATTTTTAGAAAAGAATAGACCCCTCTTGGATGTGATATATAATTCTTTTTTTTCAAATAAATATCTTTTTTTATTTTATTAGTTTTTTAAATACATGACAACAGAGTAATGCATTACAATTCTTATTACACATAGAGAGCAATTTTTTTATATCTCTGTATATAAAGTATATTCAAACCAATTTATGCCATTATACATTGTCTTTTTTTGCATTTCAATTCTTAATACACATATATACCACAATTTTTCATCTCTGTTTGTATATAAGATGTTAACACCCAATTCAAGTCTTCATATATGTACTTAGTATAATGATGACCATCACATTCCACCATCCTTGCTAATATCCTTCCTCCTCCCTTTCCCTCCCACCCCTCTTGAAAATAAATATCCTTTATTTAAAAAAAAATCAATATTGTTAAAAAGTGTATATGGTTTAACTGCATGTAATATATGATTTTTAATATATTGCTGAAATATAATTGTTGATACTCTGTTGATAATTTTTCTATCTTCATTTATTTATTTGTTTATTTATTATTATTAGTTGTTCAAAACATTACAAAGTTCTTGACATATCATATTTCAAACATTTGATTCAAGCAGATTATGAACTCCCATTTTTACCGTATATACATATTGCAGATTCACATTGGTTACACATCCACTTTTTTACCTACTGCCATACTAGTGTATGTTGTATTCTGCTGCCTTTCCTATCTTCTACTATCCCCCCTCCCTTCCCCTTCCATCTTCTCTCCCTACCCCATCTACTGTAATTCATTTCTCTCTCTTGTTTTTTTCCCCTTTCCCCTCACTTCTTCTTATATGTAGTTTTGTATAAGAATGAGGGTCTCCTTCCTTTACCATGCAATTTCCCTTCTCTCTCTCTTTCCCTCACCTCTCTCATCCCTGTTTAGTGGTGATCTTCTTCTCTTGCTCTTCCTCTCTGTTCTGTTCTTAGTTGTTCTCCTTATATCAAAGATGACATTTGGCATTTGTTTTTTAGGGATTGGCTAGTTTCACTTAGCATAATCTGCTCTAGTGCCATCCATTTCCCTGCAAATTCCATAATTTTGTCATTTTTTAGTGCAGAGAAATACTCCATTGTGTATAAATGCCACATTATTTTTTATCCATTCATCTATTGGAGGGCATCTAGTTGGTTCCACAGTCTACCTATTGTGAATTATGCTGCTATGAACATTGTTGTAGCAGTGTCCCTATAGTATGCTCTTTTAAGGTCTTTAGGGAGTAGTCCAAGAAGGGGAATAGCTGGGTCAAATGGTGGTTCCATTCCCATCTTTCCAAGAAATCTCCATACTGCTTTCCAAATTGGCCACACCAATTTGCAGTCCCATCAGCAATGTACAAGTGTACGCTTTTCCCCACATCCTCGTCAGCACTTGTTCTTTGACTTCATAATGGCTGCCAATCTTACTGGAGTGAGATGGTATCTTAGGGTGGTTTTGATTTGCATTTCTCTGACTGCTAGAGATGGTGAGCATTTTTTCATGTACTTGTTGATTGATTGTATATCCTCCTCTGAGAAGTGTCTGTTCAGGTCCTTGGCCCATTTGTTGATTGGGTTATTTGTTTCTTATTGCTTAATTTTTTGAGTTCTTTGTATACTCTGGATATTAGGGCTCTATCTGAAGTGTGAGGAGTAAAAATTTGTTCCCAGGATGAAGGCTCCCTGTTTACCTCCCTTATTGTTTCTCTTGCTGAGAGAAAACTTTTTAGTTTAAGTAAGTCCCATTTGTTGATTCTTGTTATTAACTCTTGTGCTATGGGGGTCTTATTAAGGAATTTGGAGCCTGACCCCACAATATGTAGAAAGAAGCCAACTTTTTCTTCTATCAGACGCAGAGTCTCTGATTTGATATCAAGCTCCTTGATCCATTTTTAGTTAACTTTTGTGCATGGCGAGAGAAGGAGATTCAGTTTCATTTTGTTGCATATGGATTTCCAGTTTTCCCAGCACCATTTGTTGAAGATGCTACCCTTCCTCCATTGCATGCTTTTACCCCTTTATCAAATATAAGATATTTGTAACTTTGTGGATTAGTCTCTGTGTCCTCTATTCTGTACCATTGGTCCACCCACCTATGTTGGTACCAGTACCATGCTGGTTTTGTTACTATTGCTCTGTAGTATTTATAGTTTAAAATCTGGTATTGCTATAACGCCTGATTCACACTTCCTGCTTAGAGTTGCTTTTGCAATTCTGGGTCTTTTATTTTTCCATATGAATTTCATGATTCCTTTATCTATTTCTACAAGAAATGTCATTGGGATTTTGATTGGCATTGCATTGAATTTATAGAGAACTTTGGGTAATATCGCCATTTTGATGATGTTAGTTCTGCCTATCCATGAACAGGGTATATTTTTCCATCTTCTAAGATCTTTTTCTATTTCTCTCTTTAGAGTTCTGTAGTTTTTATTGTATAAATCTTTAACCGCTTTTGTTAGGTTGATTCCAAAGTATTTTTCTTTTTGAAGATATTGTGAATGGGGTGTTTTTCCTCATTTCCATTTCAGAAGTTTTGTCGCTGATATACAGGAATGCCTTTGATTTATGCGTGTTGATTTTATATCCTTCCACTTTGCTGAATTCTTTTATTAGTTCTAGTAGTTTCTTTGTAGACCCTTTTGAGTCTTCTAGGTGTAGAATCATGTCATCCACAAATAGTGATAATTTAAGTTCTTCTTTTCCTATTTTTATGCCTTTAATTTCTTTCATCTGTCTAATTGCTCTGGCCAGTTTTTCAAGGACTATATGAATAGAAGTGGTGATAGAGAGCACCCCTGTCTTGTTCCAGATTTTAGAGGGAATGCCTTCAGTTTTTGTCCATTCAGAATGATGCTAGCCTGAGGCTTAGCATAGATTGCTTTTACAATGTTGAGGTAAGTTTCTGTTATCCCTAGTTTTTCTAGTGTTTTGAACATAAAGCAATGCTGTACTTTCTCTAATGCTTTTTCTTCATCTATTGAGATGATCATATTGTTCTTATCTTTAAGTCTATTGATGTGTTGAATAACGTTTATTGATTTCCGTATATTGAACTATCCTTGCATCCCAGGGATGAATCCTACTTGAACATGGTGCACAATTTTTTTGATATGTTTTTGTATCCAATTTGCCAGAATTTTATTGAGGAATTTAGCCTCTGGGTTTATTAGAGATATTGGTCTGTAGTTTTCTTTCTTTGAGGTGTCTTTGTCTGGTTTCAGAATCAGGGTGATGTTGGCCTCATAGAATGAATTTGGAAGGGCTCCCTCTTTTTCTATTTCCTGAAATAACTTGAAAAGTATTGGTTTTAATTCTTCTTTAAAGGTTTTGTAAAATTCCACCATATACACATGCAGTCCTGGTCTTTTCTCGGTTGGTATTCCTTTGATTACTTCTTCTATTTCATCCATTGGTATTGGTCTGTTCATATTGTGTTTATCCTCCTTATTCAGTCTGGGCAAATCATATGACTTAAGAAATTTATCTACGTCTTCACTATCTTCTATTTTATTGGAATCTAGGGTTTCAAAATAATTTCTAATTGTCTTCTGTATTTCTGTAGAATCTATTGTGATATTTCCTTTTTTATCCCGTATGTTAGTAATTTGAATTCTTTCTCTTTTTCTCTTCGTTAGCATGGCTAAGGGTCTGTTGATCTTATTTTTTATGTTATCCCATATCTCTTGGATGTTTTTCTCGTGATTTTTTACCAGCCTTCCTGAGTTGGCTAGACTCCTTTCAAGATGATATATTTTGTCTTCATCATCTGACGTTCTGGCTTCTACTTGCTCCACTCTGTTAGTGATACTCTCATTTGAGTTTTTAATTTGGTTTATAATTTTCTTCATTTCTAGAATTATTGTTTGATTTTTTTATAATCTCTATCTCCTGATAAAGATGCTTATTTTCTTCTTTTATTTTCTTGTGTAATTCATTTTCAATGTGTTCTTTCATTGTTTGAATTTGCTGTCTCATGTCCTCTTTAAGATTCCATTCCATCTGTCTAAGGTATTCCTTGAGTTCTTTATTTAACCATTTTTCTGATGCCTCTAGGAGGCTGTCCTGCATTTTTTTTACTTCTTGCTCTGACTGCTGAGTTACTGTTTACTCCTATAAATTTATTTGGTTTTGTGTGTCTCTGGGGTCTCTCTTTTGTGATGGGAGACTATGACTAGAGATGATGAGTTTTGTTGCACTTTAGTGCAGATTCATTAGTTTCCTAAACTGTGTATGAATTCTGATGGCATATAATGGACTGCAGTTTGGTCTTGGGACTTATATTTAGGTCGAATGATGTGATAGTATTGAGGTTGGTATCTCTTGGCAACCTTGGAAGGTTGCTCTACTGATGAGGGATATTAACAGGAGAATGGTCTGGAATATTTGGGGGAAGCTAGGGTCTTGGTAGCACTATATAACGTCTTGGAACATTGACCTATATATATTTAGTAAATTACACACAAACAGCGTTGTTTTGCTTGGGAGGAAAGGTATTAGAAGGGAAGGGAAGAAGTCACTAAAGAGAATGAGAGTAAACTGATAGAATTCAAGGAAAGGGGAATAAGGAAATTGAAAGGAAATGAAAAGACAAAAGAAAAAAATAGAAAAGAAAAAAAGAAAAAAATTTAAAGAATAATCAAAATAAATAAATAAATAATACAAAAAATATTTAAAAAATTAAATTAAATTAAAATTTTAAAAAAATTAAAAATGCAGTCTTAGAGTTCGATTAACTTCTCTTCCAGTAGGTGGAGCTGTGCCCACTGGGCCAAGCTTCTTCTCTCAATGCGCAGGAACCAATCACTGTGCAGCAGCTCCTCCTCCCCGAGTGGTCCGGGTCTCCAATACTGAGTGCCTCTGGCCATTTCTTGTGTCTAGTCACCTCACCACTGGCCCGGATCACAGGTGATGCTCACCACAATACTGGTTTAGCGCCAGGTCTGCTGCTCACGGGAACCCTATTTTCTTGAACAATTGGGCACACTCTCCCTGCTTGCCAGTTGTGGAGCTTGGGGCTGAGAGCCTTCAGCGTATTTTGCTTGCCCCCTGGTATCCACGCCCCTGGGAGCTGGTGCAAGAGACCTCAGTTGTCTGTGCTGGTGGGAGCGGTAGCTGGGCGTCCTGCACCATGGGTCCTGCGCCACTCCTAAATTCCTCAGTGTGACTATCGCACTCACGGAAGAGCTGGGAGGGGCCCTTGATGTTTCCCCACTGTGTGGAGATGGGGGGCTAGAGGGTTACACACCTGTCACCGCTGGTTTCAATGAAGTTATCTCCCCCGCCACATTCTGGTGACGTCAGTTCTCTGCCATGTTGGTATCCCATGCTAATGGCAGCAGTTCGTTCCCTTTGAGGTCCTGACCGGCCCTCCCAAGCCCTGTCTCAATCCTGTGGCCACTGCCTGTGAATGCTCGGTTGGTATAAACCTCTGCAGGATCCGGCGGGATTGGGACTGACAAGGTGTTTCAGCAGGATCGTTTAGCACTGAGCCTGAGCATTTTGTCTGCGAGATACAGGCAAACGGGAGCCTGAATTCAGCCACTCAGGGTTCTGTGTGTATTCTGAGAGGAGCAGAATATTTGCCCCTGATCCACGTTAGCTCAGCAATGCCTAGTTATCCTGAGCAAACAGCATTTACACAGTTTAAGTCTCCCTATGCCTGTGCAGCTGAAGAGGTCAGAGACTTGATACCTCCGTGCCCACCGCCATGTTGGGTCTCCCTATCTTCTTTTATCTGTAGGTTTTTGTTTTGTTTCTTTGGCGATGAGGTCTTGCTAAGTTTTCCATGCTAACCTTGAAATTGTAATCCTCCTGACTCAGCCTCCTGAGTTGCTAGTGCTCCAGGTGTGCACTGCCACTCCCAACTTGCAGTTTTCTTTTTGTGTGCTGTCTTTAATTTGGTCTTCCATTTTCTGGAAGAGGTAATATGGAATTTGTGTTAATGTTTTTTAAAACTCTTGCTAGAATTGTCCAGTGAGAACAACTGGACCTAGAAATTTATTTTTCAGGTAGTTTTAAATTTCAAATTCAATTTGTTTGATAGATATAGGGCTATCCAAATGATTTTATATTGGATGAGTTGTAATCTTTTGTGGTTTTCAAGGAATTGATCCATTTCTTCTGAACTGTGAATTTTATGTGTGTAGAGTTATTCAGAGTATTCCCTTATTTTTCTTTTGATGCCTTTAGGGTCTGTTATCTATATACCCTGTTGTGTTCCTGATATTGGTAATTTGTATCTCCTCTCTCTCTCTCTCTCTCTCTCTCTCTCTCCCTCTTTCTCTTTCTGTCAGTCTTTCTAGAGATTTGTCAATTTGATTGATTTTTCAAAGAACCAGCTCTTTCCTTTCATTGATTTTCTACCCTTAGAGTCCTGGAATACACCTCACGTGGTCATGATGAATCATTATTTCAATATGTTCTTCAATTCCATTTTCTAATATTTTGGTTTTTTTATTTTCCATCCATGTTTACCAGAAAGATTGGTCTGAAAGGGTTCCTTTCTTGAAATGTCCTTGTTTGGTTTTAGTATTGAGATTTGTCTGGTTATTTGATTGACCTCTGAAAAAAGAGCTAAGAAATATTCTTTTTTTGGTTGTTCTATTCATGGAAGGTATGTGTAATATTAATGGTACAAACACATAGTTTTATGCACTTAGATATGTTCAGAGGCAAATAGTTTCTTCTCTGTGTATGAATCTAGGTGGAGCAGGAAAACATATTTTCTTATTTCCTATCATCTGCCTGACACCATGATAAAAATTTTACATTGATTATCTCATTGTTTCCTTATAAAAATCTCATTGGATGATTATTTTGAATCTCTCTTTTAGCTTAGAAAATTGAGATCCATTGGCTTGCCCAAGACTCCACAGATGTGGAAGTCAAAAGTAAGACTCCAGAGAAGGAAGGTGGCGAAGGGAGGAGAGCCCGAGTGGGTGGAGGGAGGGGAAGGGCGGGAGGAGAAAAAGGTGGGCGGAGGGCCAGGTGGGAGGGTGGCGGCTCACTCAGGACCCGGCGGGGGCAGCGCGATGAGGCAGGTGACCCTGTTCCTTAACGCCAGCCCCAAGAACGGAAAGGTGGTTGCTGTATATGGAACTTTATCTGATTGGCTTTCTGTGGCCAGCAGTAAACTCAGCATAAAAGCCACCAGTGTGTATAATGGGAAAGGTGGACTGATTGATGATATTGCTTTGATCATGAATGATGATGTTTTGTGAAGGAGAGCCATTTATTGATCCTCAGACAGATTCTAAGCCACCTGAAGGATTATTCGGATCACACACAGACTGGCTAACATTAAATGTTGGGGGGCGGTACTTTACAACTACACGGAGCACTTTAGTGAATAAAGAACCTGACAGTATGCTGGCCCACATGTTCAAGGACAAAGGTGTCTGGGGAAATAAACAAGATCATAGAGGAGCTTTCTTAATCCACCGAAGTCCTGAATACTTTGAACCCATTTTGAACTACTTGCGTCATGGACAGCTTATTG
Source organism: Callospermophilus lateralis (assembly GCF_048772815.1). Lineage (NCBI taxonomy): Eukaryota > Metazoa > Chordata > Mammalia > Rodentia > Sciuridae > Callospermophilus > Callospermophilus lateralis. Next base: position 1,095,714 of record NW_027514223.1, read on the forward strand.
TAAATGATGGCATTAACTTATTGGGTGTATTAGAAGAAGCCAGATTTTTTGTTATTGACTCACTGATTAAACACCTAGAAGTAGCGATAAAGAACTCCCAACCACCGGAGGATCATTCACCAATATCCAGAAAGGAATTTGTTCGATTTCTGCTAGCAACTCCAACCAAGTCAGAATTACGTTGCCAGGGTTTAAACTTCAGTGGTGCTGATCTTTCTCGTTTGGACCTTCGATACATTAATTTCAAAATGGCCAACTTAAGCCGCTGCAACCTTGCACATGCAAATCTCTGCTGTGCTAATCTTGAATGAGCTGATCTTTCTGGATCAGTGCTTGATTGTGCAAATCTCCAGGGAGTCAAGATGCTTTGTTCTAATGCAGAAGGTGCATCCCTGAAACTGTGTTATTTTGAGGATCCTTCTGGTCTTAAAGCCAATTTGGAAGGTGCTAATCTGAAAGGTGTAGATATGGAAGGAAGTCAAATGACATGAATTAACCTGAGAGTTGCTACCTTAAAAAATGCAAAGTTGAAGAACTGTAACCTCAGAGGAGATACTCTGGCAGGAACTGATTTAGAGAACTGTGATCTGTCTGGGTGTGACCTTCAGGAAGCAAACCTCAGAGGTTCCAATGTGAAGGGGGCTATATTTAAAGAGATGTTGACACCACTACACATGTCCCAGAGTGTCAGATGAGAATCTCAGCGGCTGGAGGAAGATGTCTGAGATGAAAAATGTTCTCCTAATCATTTTCTTTCTCCACTCTCTCACTTATCTAGAAAAAATAACACTGTAAAGGAATTAAAAAAAAAGTTTAGAGGATTATGCTTGTTCTCAGCAGTGCATAAGGGAGAAATTGAATTATTTCCATATTCTGATTTTAACAGAAAAGTACTCATTTAATAGTTGTAGGGAAACTTAGATTATATTGCTGCCTTTTGAATGGGGTAGGGAGATATGCTTGGTTTTATGACCAGGAATATAGTATCTATTTTATTTGCTTTTAAATAGGCATGATGTGGAAATCCATCTTGGATTAAGATGCATTTGAGAAATTTAATTTATGAAAAGCACAACATGTGCAACTCTATTTATAGAATACCTAGATGCAGTATGGATATTTAAATTGTTAAACTTTATGAAAAGTTTGGAAAGGTTGTTCACGTTTATGAATAGCTTTAGCAATGCCTCCCCTCTTTATGTACCTGTCACACTGTATGAATATGGTGAGGTCATACTCCCTAAGGCTCTCTTTTCAGGTTTATTTTTATAATGTTTACTTTTAGAACAAAACAATAGCTAAAGTAGAGAAATAGCCTGTTGTTCCTATTGAGGCAGAGAGGAAAGATATTGTTGTACATCTTTATTATATTGAAGATTTATTGGAACTCTCCAGTTGAAGGATGAATATGCCTACAGTTACAACTTTTGAATGAGCATTCCTCAGAAGTTCATTCTAGGCAAGTTCCACTCAACATCAGAGCAGGAGGTTCTGTCTATTTATACTACTAATCTAATTTTCTCAGATACAATCAATATATAAGCATAGGATCATACTTCAAAACCAAAAAACCAAGGTTCATCTTTAATAGCCACTTAAATAAAATGTCAAATGGTTTAAATTGGGCCAGCTTAAAAATAGGTATCAAAACCAAAACTGCTGCAATTAAGAGTATAAAATTAAAAGGACAAAATAACTTTTTAGAAGGCAATATAATATAATTGCAGCTAAAAATCTTACAGTGGGAAATGAGGATATTTAAACTGGCTATTTATTAAACCATCAAAAGAAACTAATAAATGAAAATAAAGGCATTTGGATGGCCTAAGATATTAATCAGTCAGCACCTGTGGTTCTTTTACTTATATTTGCTGTTGTGTGTCTTTGGTTTTCAAATTGTAACCCAATTTTCCTGAGTCCTTTTCTTTCTGCCATAGCAGAGTCAGGGCCTTTACTTCCCTCCCAATACCCCAGTGTCCTTATATCTGCCCTAGAGCAGGGATATAAGCTGTGTCCAAATGGGTTCTGAATCCTGCTTACTCATCAATTTTAGGAAATGAATCATTAAAAATCACTTCTGTCTCCTTTGGTAGAAGGACAAATTTCAGTGTTTCCATAGCTTACTCTTCTATATCTACATATGCACAGCTTTTCTTAACAGTAAAGGAATATGCACAGTGGGAGGAGTCAGACCTTTACAGGTAAAGAAAAGCAACTTTAGAAATAAATTATTTTCTTTGCTTTATTGTTTTTACCAAGACAGATAAGTATTGTATTGAGAGATTCTATTTTCATAATCAATATGTGCCTAAATAATATTTAAATCATTTCACTCTATACTACATTTTCAATAATTATAGAATGTGTTGTTATTTCACTTAAGGGTACCTCTGTAGACAAACCTAAAACTGCAGAAGGTTCTGAAAGATCTAAACATGGTGTTTTTAGAAACTGCAGGCTTGGGATCTAATGTATACTGCATTAATAAATGATATAAAACAATGAAAAAAAAAGTAAGACTCATTTATTGACCTCGTACCATGTACCAGGCACCACGCTCTGAGATCAGCATCTGCCATAGCACTGACTCCTTCCAGCATCTCAGAGAGATAACAATCATGTCTTTTTCATTGTTGAGATGAGGAAGCGGAGGTTCAGAGAGGCTGAGGAACTTGTCCAGAAGTAAACAGCTAAGATGTGATTACAGCTAGTCTCCAGGGTGCTCGATTGCTATTCTTCAATTGAAAAGTATGTTCTTTGTGTGCTGTAGCCAGAATGTTTCCTTCATAGCAGGGAGTTCATTTTTGTTCATTAGTGACTGCTGCTATTGTTAACAGCTCAGAAAAGAGAAGAGGGCTGAGGGTGTGGCTCAGTGGAGAAACACTCCCAAGCATGTGCAAGGCCCTGAGTTCAATTCCCAGCACCAAAATCTTTTTAAAAAATTAAAGCTGAAAACAAACTTAGGAATAGATTGCTGGGCAGTGGAAGAAAAGACCCCAGGAGGAGGGCTCTAAGTGTTGAGGCTGGGAGACTGGCATGTGGCTTTCCAGACCCCACACACAGGCCACCAGATGAACTGAGGGCTCAAGTAGTTCAGTGGAGGGCTGGACTTTGGTTGGCCCTGGTGTCTGCTCCCTTGTCATGAGAAATAGCTTCCTGGGCTAGACCTGGCCAGACTGGAATTCCTCTGCCTCTGTGCAGACCAAACCTGAATCTCTAGTGACTGAAGTCATGGGAAAGGACAGATTGATAGGGTTAGGAAAGAGAGGTGTCCTGAGGCCGTAGCCTCTGACCAGAGGCACAGAGGGGGCCTTGACTGAGGCTAATATGGCAGAGCTGGGGACATGTCCTTACAGATCAGTGGGTCCAATTATTTCATTGTGTAGGGGCAAACCAAGGCTTGGAGAAGGGTGGCTCAAGTGATGGGCTTGTCCAAGGATACACAATCTTGAAGGGCCATGTGAGGGAGAGCACAAGCCTCAGTTGAGCTGTGTCGAGTGGAGGGCACCCAGGGGATGTTTGTGCCTGTGAGATTGCATCCTTCCTTCTAACCTTTCTATAGAAATGCCTGTTATGCACTGTGCTGAGGATAAGTGTGGCCCTGAGGCCTGCCTTGTGTATTAGCTAATTTGTGTATGCCTTAAGGAGCAAGTGACTTGAGTACTCTGACCTTCAGATTATTCATTTGTACCTCATGATAGTAGCCACCTCATAGTACTGAGGTTCAGATTAAATGAGAAAATATACTCACAGGAAACACTTAGGACAGTGTCTTGCATGTAGAAAATACTGTGTTAATGCTATTGTTATTATTGGAGGCCTTTGGGTTGGGTTGAAAAGATAGATGCTCAGAAGTCATCCGCCTGGGCCAGGCATGGTGGTGTGTGCCTGCAACCCCAGCAGTTTGGGAGGCTGAGGCAGGAGGATTGTGAGTTCAAAGTCAGCCTCAGCAACTTAATGAAACCCTGTCTTTAAATAAAAAGGGCTGGGATGTGGCTCAGTGATTAAGTGTCCCTGGTGTAATCACTGGTACCAAAAAATAAGAAAGAAAGAAAGAAAGAAAGAAAGAAAGAAAGAAAGAAAGAAAGAAAGAAAGAAAGAAAGAAAGAAAGAGGTGCCTTTCCTGATTGCACTCTAGATGGTGCGGCACTGGCTGTGCGAGTTTGGGCAACTCTCTTCCCTCTCCGAGTTCCAGCAGCTTCTTCTGCAATATGTGTAACATGAGACTAATAAGACTCCCTCCTTGTTCTCAGGGCTGTTGGAGGCATTCAACCCAACCACAGGGACAAATCACCTGGCTCACAGAAGGTCAATGGTAAAGGGTGGCAGACATTCTAAGTGCTGTTGAGACCCAAGGAGAGAAAGAGAAGCCCTCTCTATGGTTTCTATCTCCCAGGGCCTGTTTCTCACACACCTAAAGCTGGCTTCACGGTCTTCCTCACCAGAGCTGGGCAAGAGCTCTAGTCCTCAGGCCCTGCTGTCTCTGTTCCTGTCCCCAAGCCAGCTTGCTGACTTAACTTCTACTTTTCACATAACAGTAGGGGCTATGAAAGAATTTTTTTGGTACCAGGAATTAAACCCAGAAACACTGGACCACTGAGTCACATCCCCAGCCCTATTGTGTATTTTATTTAGAGACAGTATCTCACTGAGTTGCTTAGCACCTTGCTATTGCTAAGGCTGGTTTGGAGCTCACGATCCTCCTGCCTCAGCCTCCTAAACCACTGGGATTACAGGCAGCATGCACCACCGTGCCCGGCTTGTGAAAGCAATTCTGAGTTAGCACTGAATCAGGGACAGAGCCAGCTGCAGGCCCACCCTCCCACAGATGGCCTTCAGTAGAGACACAGAGCCTGCTTGCAGCTCTCCCTCCAACCTGAGTGGACCCATTTGCCTCAAAGCCTCCCCTGCATCTAACCCTGGTCTTGGGCTCAGTGGCAGGGAGCAACAGTTGGAATGGGAATCAGAGACACCCAAGATTCTGAGTAGAGTCCACTGCAGCCCCTCCACTCCATGTCCCCACACAGTTGAGTTTAGGGGAGGAATAATATAGCTCTACAAGAGCAAGGAAGGGAGTTAAGATTGTGTAGCAATGATTCCCATTCTACAGAACAGAAAGCTGCAGCTCAGGCCTGTTGAATGCAGAGTTAAGATCACAATTCTCCTTAGTGAGGCCCTAAGCAACTCAATGAGACCCTGTGTGTACATAAAATATAAAAGCATGGGGCTGGGGATGTGGCTCAAGTGGTAGCGCACTCGCCTGGCATGCATGCGGCCTGGGTTCGATTCTCAACACCATGTACAAACAAAGATGTTGTGTCCACCGATAACTAAAAAAAAAATATTAAAAAATTCTCTCTCTCTCTCTCTCTCTCTCTCTCTCTCTCTCTCTCTCTCCTCTCACTCTCTCTTTAAAAAAAGTAAAATAAAAAAATAAAAGCAGGGTGGTGGCTGAGAAGAAAAAAGGGGCTGGGGTTGTGGCTTAGTGGTTAAGTGTCCTTGGGTTCATTTCCAGGTAACCCCCCCCCCAAAAAAAAAAATCACAATCCACGTCTGTTTTTTTTTTTTTTTTTTTTTTTTCTACCAGGGATTGAACCCAGGGGCACTAAAGCACTGGGCCATATGCCCAGCCCTTTTTTAAATTTTTTTTTCTTTTGAGATATGGTCTCACTAAGTTGCTTTGGGTCTTACTAAGTTGCTGAGGCTGGCTTTGAACAGGCAATCCTCCTGCCTCCAGCTTCCTGAGACACTGGGATTACAGGTGTGCACTACGCATAATGCAGGTTATTTCAATGTTATCTTTTCTAGAACTGGCATATGCCAGAACTCGAAAAACAATCCTTGTTTAAGGGATATTTAAGTCTCCCTCCATTTTGTCAATGAGTAACAGTGGGGCCCAGAGTGAAAAAAGGATTCATCCAAGATCCCAAAAAAGCTGTGAGAACTAAATCCAGACTCTTGATTCCTGGCCCCAGGCTCTTCCCAGCCCCCAGATGAGGAGAGGCTCTAGGTTCAAAGGCTGCACCTGGGGTGGGTGAGGGGCCTCCAGCACAGTAAGGGATGCTCTTGGTTCCTGCCCAATCAGAACTCTTGTCTTCACACTGTTTTGTACCTCTGAGGACCCTCTCACCTCCCTCGTTGGTACTCTGAGGAAGGCCTTTCCATGGGACTGAGCCCTAAACAGATTCATAAACCTGAGTTGAAGGGTGAGTGTCCTCAGCTGAGCCTCTTCTCTGTGAGCCTCTGCTTCTGCAACCGTAAAATGTCGTGTGTGGTGTGTAAAGCAATGTCGGAGCAGTTGAGTGTGAGCATTCAACTTCCCTCAAGAGCTGGTGAAATTCCTAATGCCCAGACCTTACCCCAAATTGCTGAAGTCAGAATCTGTTAACATAGGGCCTCCTCTTGGGGTGGGGAGTATGTGTCCAACCACGAGGAGATTTCAGGAGTGGTTGGGAAAGGGAGATATCTAAGGCCTCCTCTGCCTCATTTTTGCTGAAATTCTGGGACCCATTCAGAGTGTCTTGGGATGGGGCGGGGATGAGGCCTTGTCGCTCTCCTCCCACAGCCTCTACACAGAGCATGCCAGCCCAAACTCTAGGCCACTTTCCCAGGGTTAGGAAATTGCTTTGGGGTTTCTGTCACTGTCTGAATTCCTACTGGGACATTGCTCCCATGGTAGGAGTCGACTTGTCCATGCCCCTCCGCTGCCTCTTTGCCTGACATCCCCCTCTGGTCTGGCTGACTCCATGTGGCAGGCTCCGGAATCAGAACAGACTCAGGGTGTGAGTCCTCCTTCCTTGGCCTCTGTTTTCTCATTGATAAAGTGGATTAGTAATGGCGCTTGGAACTACTGTGAAGATTGGCTGAGCTGAGGCCTGGAGCGTGCCTGGCACTTGGTGGGGCCCAAGGGAGCACGTAGCAAAGTAAGTCCCCTCCCCTGATGCCCACTGCTCAGCCCTGGGGACAGCCTGGTGTCTGCCTTCCTCAGAGAGACCTCCCAGAAACGGACTGGCCCTCAGTTCTGCTCCCTGCCCTGTTCTGAGAGAGAGCAGTGACAATCTGCGGCCTGCCTGTCTTGCTTCCTAGTTGTGGGACATGTTCATTTCCACTTGCTTTGTGCCACCTTCCCAGCAAGCCCAGGGGGAAGGAGATGAAGTCAGAACTCAGAAAGCATGAATCCAGTGCCCAAAGGTGCTCTGCTTAGAATGGGCAAGGCTGGGATGGAAACCCAGAGACCTCTGGCTCTGGAGTCCCAGATTAGGAAAGGCTCTGTTCCATGTGAGGACCAAAGCTAACATCAGCACCCCTCATGGAAGGCACAGATGCTTGTTGAAGGTGCTGGTGGGGCTACCAGGGCCAGATATTAGCTGCACATCTGTGTGAGTTCGCCATCACACCTGTATGCACACCTGCATAGCTGAGGTCGGGAAGGACTATAACAAATACAAACAATATTTGGTGGGCTGACCATGTGTGTGTGTGTGTGTGTGTGTGTGTGTGTGTGTGTGTGTGTGTGTCTGTGTGTGTGTGTGTGTGTGTGATAGTGGAGATTTAACCCAGGGGTGCTTTACCTCTTAGGTAAAGTCCCCGCTTTTTTTTTTTTTTTTTTTTTTTTTTTGAGAAAGTGTCTCACTAAGTTGCTTAGAACCTCACTAAATTGCTGAGTCTGGCCTCAAACTTATGATCCTCCTGCCTCAGCCTCCCAAGTTCCTGGGATTACAAGCATGCACCACCATGCCCAGCTTAGGCTGACCATTTGAAAGCAGGCCTTCCATACTAACCAGCACACAAAGAGAGGGAACAGCTGACATTTTCTGAGAAGGATGTCAGTGGAAATGATAAATGATATTTCCACTCGCTGAGCACAACACAGCTTCTTCCACACAAACTTACACATGATAATAAAACTGGCAGTCGTCTGTACTTGTATGTTTCTAGATTTCCAACATAAGCAAAGCTTTCTCTTCTCATTTCCTCCAGTGATGTATTTATTCAACACTTATTTAGTGAGCATCTATTATGTGCAAGTACTGTTTGAGAGACATCAGTGAACAACATAGAAAAAGATCCCTCTCCTTATGGAGTCCAAAATGCAGTGACAGGAGGCAAAAAGTAAATAACATATTTAAAATATATTGTGTGACTAATGGTAAAAAAGTGCTATGGGAAGAGAATAAGATCATGGCATTTGCAGATAAATGGATGGCATTGGAGAAGATAATGCTAAGTGAAGTTAGCCAATCCCCCCCCCCAAAAAAAAAACAAATGCCGAAAGTGTTCTCTGATAAAAGGAGGCTGATTCATAGTGGGGTAGGGATGGGGAGAATAGGAGGAGTAGATGAACTCTAGATAGGGTGGAGGTTTGGGAGTGGAAGGGAGGGGACACGGGGTTAGCAGGGTTGGTGGAATCCCATGGACATCATTATCCAAAGTACATGTATGAAGACATGAATTGGTGTCAACCAACTTTATATACAACCAGAGACTAGGAAACATTGTGCTGTATACATGTAATAGAATTGCATGCATTCTGCTGTCATTTTTAATGGCTGCTGTTAAGTAATGATAGGCGAAATGGCCATTGAGATGTATAATGAACAAATACAAATAAAAAGATTCAAGCATTTAATAATAATAATAATAATAATAAGATGGTAGACAAATATTTTCTTTATCCTTTTATTCTCCTTTTTTGTTTATCTCCACATTTACTTTATAATATCAATATTTACAATGATATTTTAAGTTAAAATAAAATAGCATTGTGTTCTAAAAAAAAGTGCAATGGAGGAAAATTAAGCAAGAAGGAAAAGAGTCAAGCTGTCGGAGGGGAGCTTACAAGTTTAAGGTCACAGTGAGAAAGTGACACTTCAGAAAGCTCTGCAGAGATGGCAGCAAGGCAGCTAGATATCTTGGGGAAGACCATTCTGGACAGATAGAACAATCCATGCAAAGTCCCCATGCAGGTTACATGCTGCACAGCCGAGAGACCCATGTATCCTGTGCCATGGGAGCTGAGAGGAGAGGAACAGGATTTGAAGGCAGAAAGGAATGAGGGACGCAGGGTCGAAGGCTTTTGGCCTTTGGCTTGCTCTAGGCCATAGGGAGCCATGGGAGGGATCTGACTTGGATTAAATAGGAGCCCAGGCTCGGGGCCTTCAGGCAGAAGACAAGGCTGTGCAGAGCAGGGGTCAAGAGTCACCTACTGGGCAGACAGCGAGGGGCTGAGAAGGGGCTGGTTTGGGGAAGGGTTCTAAAGCTATGGACATGAGCTTTGGTGACAGAAGGGATGTGGGGTGCTTAAGAAGAAGAGTCAAGGAATACCTCAGATGGATGAACTCCACAGTCTCCACTTTTACTGTCACCACCCTGGTGCAAGGGAGGTGCCACCTCTTCTTTCCTGGAATTCAGAAAATGGCTCCTTGTAAGGACTTCTGGTCTCTCCCTGTCCCTGCCCTCTACAATCTACTTTCCACCCAGCAAGGGATCCTCTTAAAAGTGTAAAGCAGATCAGATCCCTTCCTGCTTAAAATTCTCCTTTGGATTCCATGATATTTCATAAAAAGCTGAGCCCCCAAGCTTACTGCTGTCTCGTTTTTTTCCTGGCTCCACCTCCATCTCTGCTGTCCTAGGGGCTCACCAAGCTCAATCCTACCTCAGGACCTTTGCATTTGCTATTTAGTCTGCCTGGGATGTTGTTTCTCTCTGCATTGTTTGTTTCTCATTTTTAAAATCACAGCTGAGATGTCATTTCTTTCAAAAAAATTATACTCTGTACCAACACCCCATCTAAATTAGATTTGTCATTCTGTGTTTTTTCTCTTGTTTTTTTTTCTTTTTTGCCCATTTATAACACATTCCATGGACTCTCTGATGGTTTCTATGACTTTTGTGTCTTTTACTCAGCTCCCTGAGGGTGAAGCCAGGGACCACACAGACTAAGCCCACCCACGTGTCACCCTGTCTGATTCCAGGACAGGCATTCACTGTTTGTGTGTGTGTGTGTGGGGGGGGTGCTCAGTGATTTATAGGCCTTTTAACATCAATAGCCAGCTTATGAAAGGAGTGTTTCCTCATTTTACACATGAGGAAACTGAGACACTCATGACCTCTCAGTGCCTCGGTTTCCTCATCTGTAAAACGGGAATACCAACACTCATTTCACAAGCTGGCCAAGATTGAAACTCACTTCTGTCTAACCCCACTCATTGCCTGTACATACACATACACACAGAGGGGAGACTCTGGAAATGAACACACACACACACACACACACACACACACACACACACACATATATTTTCATATGTATACACTAGGGATTAAATCCAAGGGTGCTTTAACACTGAGCCACATCCCCAGAACATTTTTTAAATAACTTTATTTATTTTAATGTGGTGCTGAGGATCAAACCCAGTGCCTTACACATGTTAGGCAAGTGCTCTGCCACTGAGGTACAACCCCAGCCAAGAACTTTTGATTTTTTTTGTGACAGGGTCTCCCTAAGTGTGTTAGGGCCTTGCTGAGTTGATGGAGCTGGCCTTGAACTTGCAATCCTCCTGCCTTAGTCTTAGTCTTCTGAGTCACCAGGATTACCAGCATGTACCACGGTGCCCAGCTACAAATACTTTAAATGAATAAAAGATGGAAAATGTCACAATGGCCAAGCATGTGCACACTTGTAATCCTAGCAGAAGGCTGAGGAAAGAGAATTGCAATGTAAAGGCCAGCCTCAGCAGTTTGGTGATGCCCAATGCAAGTTAATGAGATCTGTCTCAAAAATATTAAAAAAAAAAAATATTTGACTGGGGATGTGGTAAATCTTCCCTGTACAAAAGAGAGAGAGAGAGAGAGAGAGAGAGAGAGAGAGAGAGAAAGAAAGAAAGAAAGAAAGAAAGAAAGAAAGAAAAAGAAAACAAAAAATAAAGAGGAAGAATAAAAGAAAATGTTAACACATAATAGCCAGGCTTGGCAATGTAGTAAAACCCTATCTCAAAATTAAAAAAAAATAGAAAGAGCTGGGATGTATGTCAGTGGTGGGGCACCCCTGGGTGTATTGGTAGAATGTCCCAGTACAGAAAAGAAAAGGAGGGAGAAAGGGAAGGCAAGCAACATTAAACCATTAGTCTTAAATTTGGGTTTGTCAAACATAAAATCCATATTTGATCTCCACACCTCAGGATGATATTATGGGATGCCCATTCAAGTTTTGATGTGAGATTGTGGAGAAAACATGAGCTTTGGGGCCAAGCCATCCTGGGTTAAATCCCTGCCTTGCTGATTACTAATGCTACCTGAAGCAAGTCACTTCACCTCCCTAAACCACTTTTTGAAAAATCTGTAAAATGGGGAGGATAGTTACCCCTGATTCTTAAGTTTGCTGACTGAAGTGTGACTTTGAAAAAGACTCTGAGTCTGTTTTTTTCCTCTGTTATTCTCTAATTTCATGACATTCCATGATTTTTGTTGATCTATGCTACTACAGCTTATTAGACCCATTCAACCTGCCTATCTGGCCATACATCCACCTCCTGGCAGTCCTTGTAATCAAATACCCATCCATCCACTCTCCCACTCCTAATATGCACATACGCACATACATGCATACACACAAATACATATATCCACCCATCCTTTTTTCCATCCATCCACACATTCATCCATTCATTTACCCAATCCATTGAAACTGATGAGGCCTTCTGCTATGTATCAGGTTGTGATAGGTCATGTGACAGGTCATGGGCTCCAACAGAGAGTGCAAGACTACCTTAGTCTATTTTCTGTTGCCATAACAGAATACCAGAAACTAGGTAATTTATAATGAAAATAGGTTTTTTTTTTATCTCCTGGTTCTGGAGGCAGGGAAGTTTAAATTTGGGCAGTCACACCTGGCAAAGGCTATTCCATAAGTGTTGCAATCGTTGGAAGGGCAAACGGACATGTGGAAGAGAGAGGAGACAGAGGGGGCCAGACACTACAGCAATCTGCTCTCAATAGAACAAATGCATGTCTGTGAGCACTAATCTAGTCTTTCAAGAAAGACATTAAAGCCCCTTAAAGGACCCACCTTCCCACACTGCTACACAGGCAACCAAATTTCAATGAGTTTCGACAGGGACAAACTACATCCAAACCATGGAAGACACTAACAAACTTGTAGCCTAACTGTCCAAAGAGTAGTTGAGGTATCTACTGTATCCCATGGTGTCCCAGGGAGTAAAGGCCTAGTGCTGCATATTGAAGAAAGACAAGGTAGCTGGTCCACACGTTTTGGCAGGGTCCTTTTGAGAGCTGAAATGTTGCTGGTTCCCCTTTCCCTCCCAGTGCCTAGCATATAGGGACCACCATGTACTGACTTGCTTCTGAACTATGAGCATCACCTTGAATGTACTTTGAACTTGAACCTATAACCCACAGAGTGTGCAAGCAAGATCAGATTTGCATTTTTGGATGACTTTTCCGATCCCTGGTGGCTACTGGGTTAGGAAGGGTGGAATTCGAAGCAGGATGACAATGAGGAGGCTGTTGTATCAGCACTAATAACACATGGTGGGCAACTGAATTGGGGTGACAGCATTGGGGCCTGGAGGCAATGGGAGGGACTCTTTTGTTGTGGTGATCAAATAGATGTGGGGGTAGGGAGACAGAACTATAAAAGATGGCTCCCACGTTTGGGACCACTGAGGAATTACCTGGAAGACTTGAAATGTCATTCCATGGGGCCTGAGACAGGGAATGAGAAATTAGGTACCCATCTAGTGGCTTTGACCTTCCCCGAGAAGCCTGCTTGGCATTTGCCTCTATTGTTAGCAAAATATTTTTCTTTCTGCACAGCAGCTATGTCTTTCTTGGCCACAGAGGTCAGTGGCATATTGACGGGTCCCAGTTGCTAACACATCTTCTTTAAAAGGGCTTATCAACCCCATGGCAACCTGGGAAATTTTTACCTCCAACAGTCAATCTCTCTCTCTCTCTCTCTCTCTCTCTCTCTCTCTCTCCCCGTCTTTCCTCCCCCCTGTTTCTCTTTCTTCGTCTCCTTGCTTTCTCTTCTTTTTATTACACACAGACATCTTCACACCCCCACTTACACACTCAAACACACACCCCACTGGGGCTTGGGAGGATGCCTGATTATATATGTGTGGCGGTCTGTGAATGTACACACAGGAGTGAGGTGTGGAAGGGAAAATGAACTTGAAATGAGAAATTTTCAAAAACCTAGATCTCTCCTAGTAGCTCAGGAGTTGGAGGCAGGAGGATCAGGAGTTCAAAGTCAGCCTCAGCAACCATGCAAGGCCCCAAGCAACTCAGTGAGACCCTGTCTCTAAATAAAAAAAAAAAATAGGGCTGGGGACATGGCTCAGGGTTTAAACATTACTGGTTTCAATCCCAGGTATAAAACAAACACATATACAATCAATAACACAACAACAATAACAAAACAAACCCCAGGTCTCAGACCATATGCTTAGTTAACAAGAAGAAGTAGTCCATAGAAAATTGCTGTCTCTAGCCAATGGGTAACTCAGGCACTCAATCAGCAGATGCTATCAGGGGCCTTCTGTGTCAACCTGGGTAGGCCATTCCATAAAGATCACAGAGAAGCTGGCGAGAGAGACAGCCATCTCCCTAAACCACCAGGCTGTGATCTGAGAGGTCACACTGGGAGCAGTGAGAAGGGAGTCACCCATGGTCTGCCTGGATGGCAAAGTCAGAAAGACTGCACCCAGAGGCACTGTTTGAGGTGGGATTGAAGTAGGAGTAGAAATTCATCATGCTGTAAGAGAGTAAGGGTATCCCAGGGAGGAAAACCCAGCAGAGTCAGAGATCTGGAAGCCTCAGGAAAAATGGTAAGTAGTGCACGGAGACTGAGTGATAGCCTAGAAATAGGAGACAGTACAGGGAGGCGGAGGATGTGGAATTTGGGGCCCTGGTGGCACACGCATTAGTTTAAAGGGTGGACTGCTAATGAGTACAGCTCCCTCGGAGGGCACCCTGGCAGCTACAATCAACTTTTCAGATGCCCACGTCCTTTGGCCCAACAGTTTCACATGTTGGTATCTGCCCCAAAGAAGCACTTGGCAATAAGTACACACAGGAATTAGAGCACTTTGGTAATAGAAAAGGAAATGTAGACAGGCACCCTGGTGCACACCTGTAAGGCCAGGGCCATGGGAGGTTGAGATAGGAGGATTGAAAGTTGGAGGTCAGCCTTGGCAACTTAGCAAGATCCTATAACAAAATTTAAACAGAGAGAGAGAGAAAGAGAGAGAGAAAAGAAAAGGGCTGGGAGTGTGGCTCTGTGGTAAAGCACCCCTGGGTTCAATCCCCAGTACAGAAAAAAAGAAGAAAATGTGTAATAATATGAATAGCCACCAATCAGGGACTAGTTAAATAGGATTCTGCTCTATCCCTGCCAAGGAATATCATGAGGCAGTTACAGGAAATGAAGTAGATCTCTTGAGGGAAGAACAAGAGTAAATAACATTTTTAATTGCAGCGCAATGGGCTAGTATATACACACATGGTTCTCAGCTCTGTCAGCTGCGGAGACCTAGAAGCAATGATATCCCGGTAGCAGTGACCACATCAAGCTTCGGATCTTGGTTTCTAATACCATTCACCAACAAGAGGGAACAAAGCTCCTTGGAGAAATGCCTGAATCCAGAGAGGGGCAGGGAAAGATGAGGCTGGACTATCCTGTGGTGCCAGAGAAGAAGGAAGCATTCACAAAAATGGGGGGTGGGACTTGTCAAAAGAACACAGGAGCTAACTCAAGAAATGTTCTAGTAGCCAAAGCAGGAACAATCTGAGCAGAAAATAGATAATGATAGTATAGTACCGGATATTGATTGATTGATTGATTACAGATGTGGAATTTAATCCAGGGGCACTCTTCCTCTGAGCCACATCCCCAGCCCTTTTTATTTTGAGACAGGATCTCTCAAAGTTACTGAGGGTCTCACTCCATTGCTGAAGCTAGCCTCGAACCTGTGATTCTTCTGCCTCAGCCTCCCACGTCACTGGGATTACAGGTGTGTATCCTGGTTCCTCAGCCTCAAGTAAACATCTCTTGATCCATACTGATGTAAATAATTGAATAAGTAAATAAATAGAGAAGGGTTAGTTTTCCCTTATAGTTAAGGGGTAAAGAGAGAAATAAAATATCACTGTTAAGATGTCACCACAGCAGTGAGTGGTGGTCCAGCAACAGGTGCTATCATTCGTGGGTGAACATTTGAAGAAAAATGGGGATCAATTAGTCTCAAAGTATTTTCCCCAAGATATTTATTATTCTAAAGGAAAATATAGTAACTTTATAGTGGATAAACCCTTTAAACATCAACTTAACTAAGTGATCAAGGTCAACACCACCAGTCATCAGACATGTTGATGACGTGAGCCTCTTGATATGGTGAGCTGAGAAGGAGCCAGCACCATTTCTGTGGTATTGCCAAAACTGCAGAGCCTCCCTCTGATCTTGAGAAAACAAACAAAACCCACAGATCTACAAAACACTTGTTCCTCAGTGCTGTCAAGATCATGAAAGATGAGTATAGACTGAGGGACTGTCACTAATTGATCAGGGACTCAAAATAGAAATAACAACTAAATGCAGTGTGGAATCCAGGACAGGGTGATAGAACCTGGAAAGGATATTAGTAGAAAAATGGGAAATTCCAATAAGAGCTGTTTTGCTTTGTTTTAGGTACTGGGGATCTAACTCAGGAGTGCTTTACCATTGAACTACATCCCCAGCCATATATATATATATATATATATATATATATATATATATATATATATATATATATATATATATATATATATATATATATATATATATTTTAATTTTGAGACTGGGTCTCATTAAGTTGCTTAGGGCCTTGTTAATTTGCTGAGGCTGGCCTCGAATTCCCTATCCTTCTGTCTCAGCCTCCTGAGATGCTGGGATTATGGACATGCACCACTGTACCCAGCTTCCAATTAGATGTGAAGTTCAGGTGATAGTACTGAACTAATGATAAGTTCTAAGGCTTGATAATGTACTAGGGTTATGTAAGATGTGAATATTAGGGAAGGCTAGGTGAGGGGTGTACTGAATCTATCTGTTCTATTTTTCACAACTTTTCTTAAATCTAAAATTAGCTCAAAATAAAAGGTTTAAAAAGTTGCCACATCAAAAATTTAGGGCAGATGCCTGGAAGGCCTCATGGGAAATTTCAGTGCTCTGCCTGTCTTTGGATTTGAGATTGGGAGACCTCCTGTCCTCAGAGCATTAATGCACCCACAAAGATGTATTCTGTCATTCTGTCCTATGGTTGGCCAAATGGCTTATATCTTTAGGCCACACAGACCCCCTTCCTCCTCTGCAGTATGGAGTGCTGAGCCCCCCACCCCACCTTTGGATTATCATCCTGGCTGGCAGAGGCTGTGGGGTGAGGCTGTAGCCATCTGGGGAAGGCTTGGCAGGGAGCGAGAGGGTGCTCCAGAGGGAGGGACGCTCAGACAGTGGTTAGCTGCAGAGTGGGGCTTAGCAGAGGTGAGGGGGAAAGGGAGGGACCTCTCCTTTTCAAGGGGCCTTTTCATGTTGACATCAGCCAGCGGGAATGCTGGATGCCCAGGAGCCTAGCCGGGGGCAAAGGGAAAGCCCCCTTCTCATTCCTCATGTCACAGTGCCATTTGCGGTTCCCAGCTGGCCGGCCAGGATGCATTAGGAGAAGTGTCGGTGTGCCGGGGTGGCAAGGGTCCCATCAAGACCTTGACCCACTCAGGGAAGGGAGATTTAAAGAAGCAAGTTCTAGACTCTCCTGGTGCTGGAGGGGAGGGTGGACTGAGCACCCTGTGGGCTTTAGGATCAGGGGTTGGGCAATTGGCAAGAATCCAAAAAAGAAGGCCTTGCGTCCCCCCCTTTGCAATGCCCTGAATAGCCTGCTTCTCGCCAGCTCTGAAGGTGCAGACCCTGCTGACAAACCTCCAGGGACAAGGAGCTCACTCTATCCTGGGAGAGCATAGGGTCCTGGCATTGGTCCCACCTCTGGATACAGTTTTCATTCCCAGCCAGGAAATCTGGGACATTGGACAGGGGAGGCTGTGGCCCCATCTTCCATGGGACACTCTTAGCCCAGGAGTGACAGCTAGGTGTGCACGGATCATGCTGGGTAGCCCTGCCAGCCCCCTCCCCACCCCGGATTTTGTGTCACTCTCCACTGTCTTACAAGGTTCTCTTCAAATGTGCTGCCACAGGAGGGAGGTGGGTGATGTCAACATCTGGACCAAGGGGGCATTGTTGGCCCCTACAGCTGGAGCTATCAGCAGCCAATGTTTTCCCAGACATTATTTGCCTTTGTAAGTTCCTGGCCTCCAACATACCCCCACTGTGTAGAGGATCCTGAGCCTCCTCCCCACGACTGGGCAGGGAGGGACCCGAGAGCGCCCTGCCTGGCTGGAGTTCAGATCCTCCCAGCAGCTTCTGCTGCCTGAGAGAAGAAAGGGCTAGCCAGTTGGGCTGTCCCTGCAGAGGTGTGGGCACGAGCAGGACAAGGCCATGGAGAAAGTGTGAGGGGACCCTGGACACAGCATGGTGCAGAGAGAAGGGGCAGACCTCTGGAATGTTCCAGAACCTTTCTGGCTGACCTTGGGTTAGGATGTTCCTCTTTATCCTGTGCCACCAAAGAGGAAGAGTTCCTTGCCACCTGACTGGAAATAGTCTCTGTTTTACTCAGCTTTTTTGCTGAACTATGGAAGGACCCAACCAGAACAATTGTAGAGAGGGAAAAGTTGCCTTGGGGGCTCAGCGTTTTAGAGGTCTCAGTGCATAGACAGCAGGCTCCATTCCTCAAGGCTTGAGGTGAGCTGAACCTCATGGCGGAAGAGTGTGGTGGAGGAAGGGGGCTCACATGATGATCAGGAAGCAGAGGGAGGCTCCACTTGCCAGACACAAATATATATCCCAAAGAATTGGCCCATGACCCTCCTCCCCAGCCACACCAACCACTTCAGTTACCCCTCAGTGAATCACTATCAGAGGAGTAATTCACTGAGGGGTTAAGACTCTCACAACCCAGTCATTTGTCCTCCAAACCCTCTTGCATTGTCTCACAGATGAGCTTTTGGGGGACCCTCACATCAAACCAGAACAGCATCCTGCCACACCTATCCCCTCCCATGCCTGTTTGCCCTTTGTAGCATGTATTCCAACATGTACCCCTCTGGCAGAGCACGACCCCCAGGAGAACAGGCAGGGCCCTCACTTTACTGTCACTTCTCCCTGGACTCCAACCAAGCTTCCACAGCTCTTCCCTAGCTTGCCACTCTCACTCCATCTGCTTCAAGTGACATTGAGGATGGGGGTCAGAGAAGGAGAAACCATGTTCTGTGGTGGCAGGCTGTTGCCAGAGGAGTTTTTCCTGGAGCACAGCGAGTCCCAGGTGGGCACTAGGGTGGGAAAGACTGGACCACAGCCCCTGGGGAGGGATCCCAGGCCTGAGATGGCTGCCAGGACACCAGCCTCATAAAACGGCTGTTCCAATTCAGTCTCAGAATGGGCTCTGGGACTCCTCCAGGAATCCCCAGCACCAAGCTTGAGGACCTGGCTTGGAAAGGGGACTCCAATACTATTTGCTGATTAGAGGCAATTCATTCTTAATTGTTTTGTGCCCACCTTGGCATTTTCCTGGTTGGGACTTTTGGAAGTTCCTTTTGAGATGTCCTGACATCTTCCAACATGGGCATTGCCATTTCCCACAGGCCAACTATGCTTTCTAAATCATTCCATTATGCCTTCATTATAATAGTATACACATTCACATGAGGAACCAGATTCAGAGATGTTCAGTAACTAACCTAAGGTCATGCAGCCGCAATGTTACAGAACCAAGATTTGAGCACAGGTCCAAGGTTTCCTCTTTACTCTGCTGCCTTCTGTAAAAGATGTTCCAAGTTTTCATTTGATTTCCCAGGACACTTGGGTCCCACACTCCATTGTCTCTGTACATTCTTGCTATATCATTGCATCCTCAACTCCAAACTGGTTGATGAGCACAGCAGACAACATGAGCCTGATTTCACAGACCCGAGAGGAGCCTCTAGCCACCCAGCCAGTAAATGGCAGCATGGGAACTAAGCTCAGGTCAGCCTCATGTTGGAGCATTGCCCTTAACCTTCTACAAGGCTGAGACTAAGCTTTCAGGTCTCATTGGCTGGCCCAGGGCTCCTGAACTCCAAGCCTGCATGAACACACCATGCTAGAAGCTTCCCAGGGACCTCACCCTGTACAGAGCCTGCTTCTTTCACCCCATCCACAGGGTCATCTCAGAGACCCCTGTTGGCCCTCCAGTGAAGAGGCAAAGGGTGTCCAGGCTGCATGGCACAGGCAGACAAGGTAAATGTTAGGGTACTATGGAGCACCCACAAAATCCTCAGACTCAAGTCAGCTGCATCTTGACTTTTGCTGAAAGCCAAGTATCAGTCCAAAGAATATTTATTGCATCTCTGCAATATGCCTGGCATTTCATGAAATCATTTTTTTTTTTTATTTTGTGAAATTGGGGATCAAACCCACAGGTGCCTTTATCACTGAGCCTTATAACCCTTGCCCTTTTTACTTTTTTATTTTTATTTTTTCATTTTGAGGATCTCATTAAGTTGCCTAAGCTGACCTGAAGCTTTTGATCCTCCTACCTCAGCCTCCTGATTCACTGGGGTTACCAGGAATGTGCTTTTCTGTATCTGAAATACTTTTTTTGAAAAGGCATGAATTAGTCCAGTGCTTGCTATGTGGGATATAATCACCACACACAATCCATGTGAATCTTTACAGAGTTTTGAAAGAGAGGCTACAGATATCACCTCCATTTTGCAGATAGGTAGAGTGAGGGTCAGAAGAGCCAAGCCACATGTCCAGGATCTCCAAGGTAGCAAGTGTCAGGGCAGGGAATAGAAACCAGGTTTTCCCAACTAAAAAGTCTGTGTCCTTCATGCCTATAATCCCAGCAGCTTTGGAGGCTGAGGCAGGAGAATTGCAAGTTCAAAACCAGCCTCAGCCACTTAGCAAGACGCTAAGCAACTCAGCAAGACCCTGTCTCTGAATAAAATATAAGGAGAGCTGGGAATGTGGTTGAGTGCCCCTGAGTCTAATCCCCAGTACAAAAAAAAAGTCTCTGTTCTTAAGCCATGTGCTGCCTGTCCCTTCCTATGAGTGGGGGGCTCTGCACTTCAGCCTCACCTCCTCAGACATGCTTTGAGGAGCACATCCTACTGTCCCATGTCTCGAAATCCTCACTTGACAAGTGGGAGGAGCCCTGGGGAGGCTCCTAAGTGGCCCAGCTGTGGGGGTGGACCCAGGATGCCCCCTTGTAACACCAAGTTCAACCAACAGGTCCCACTCACTTTACCCCAAGGCAACTGCAGTCTGAATAGAAAGGAGTCCCTTTCATGATGGTCCCTCAGGGCTTCCAGGGCTGCCTGGTGGTGCCTAGGTGGGGGCTGGGGGGATGTCCCTCCTTCTGGGTATTTGGGAGCCGGTGCCCAGGGAGCCTCCAGAGGATGATGATCTGGAACTGGAGCCACTGGCCCTTCCATGTACATGATGAGCAGGGAGTGTGTTGACGGATATGCTGATTTCATCATCCTGCACACCATTACCATCTAGAAGTTGGCAGCCTTCTGGGTGGGGAGGGGAGGGGAGGGGAGGGGATTTACTAACTTCCTCATGTGTGTGGTGGCACCCTTTAACTCTTGAGTTCAGGCCAGGGACCTGATTCCCTCCTGGAGGCCAGAGGATAGAGGCGTGCACACTCCCTGGGACTCTTCCTCCCGTCCACCCTCCTCCTGCAGAGGTCTAGCCCTTGGCCAGGGCTCCCCCCCATTTCTGGGGGGTGCCAGTATGATGGGAGCCCAGCTGTCCACCTTCTCCATGACTCCACTCTTCCCCATCCCATGGTCATGTTCAGGGAGCAAGAAATGGACATCTTGGTGTGAGAGGGGACCAGGGAAGAGGTGCAGACAGCCTCGAGGACACAAGGGCAGAGAACCTGGAGGGCTTCTTGGAGGGGGCGGCTAGGGGTCCTTGCTAAAGGGCCAGTTGGGGGCAGGGAACAGCCTGGACAAAGGCCGAGAGGTGGGGCCACGAGCGGATGTGAGGGGCTGGGTTGGTGGAGAGGAAGGGGAGGGACTGGCGGATGCTTCTAGAACAGGCCTCCCCAAGTGGCAGCCCCTGTCCTCTCCACCCGCGCCCACTGATAAGGCCTGAGCAAGGGCGACTGGGCGAGGAGTGATGCCCAAGGCTCACTCATTGCCCAGGGCCCTGGGGGGAAGCCACTAGGAGGGCAGGACAGCAGGGTCCCCTGAGCGCTGTCCTGGGTGACAAAGGCAGGCTGGGGGCAGGAGGGACTGGAGAGGGTGACATTCTCCATCGAGGTCGCCTGTGGCCTGCTCCCCCAGCGCTCAGGGAACACAGGACAGCTGTGCAAACACTGTTCAGAGAGTGGGGAACCACGAGGTTGGGTCCCGGGAGGTGGGGAGGCCACCGTGACTGCGTTTTGCAATGCCCCGTGGGTTTGGCATGTGCTGCACGGGCACTTGCTGGGAGTGTGGGACACAGGTCTGAACGAGGGTCTGTCCCCTGCACATAAGTATGCACGTGCGTAAGACAGAACGTGTGTGTGTGGGGGGGGGGGGGGTACGCATGCATCCCAGGGTGGGTGCCCACGGTCTGCACATGTGCAGGTGGACCGCCCCCTGACAGCCCCTCCTGCGCGTGCGCTGATGCTGCTGTAGGGGTGTGACATCCACCTCATGAGCTTGCACTGGCCCACCCGCGTTTGTGTGTGTGTGTGTGTGTGTGTGTGTGTGTGTGCGCGCGCGCGCGCGCACATGCTGCACTTGGAGGGCAGGGTAAGAGGCCGTCATGGTGGAGACCGGAGAATCCCCAAGGCGCTGTACCTGTCGGGGCCCAGAGAGTCCCCAGGACCAGCCACTTCACCCCTCGCCTTGGAGAGGGTGCAGGGGTGGCCCCAGGTCCTCCTTAGAATGATCTCCGTGGACATCTGTCCCACACCGCTGCACCCCACCCCGGGCTGCACTCATCTCCAGGGGGGCAAGTGACGGTGGGGGCAGGTGGCAGCGGGGCGGGTACAAGGCGGGGTCCGTGTGCGTCCCTGAGCCCGCAGCCTGCTGGAAAGCTGAGGGGACATGGATCCCTGGTCGCCACTGGCCAGATCCCCTGCCTGCCCTCCCAGGACAGTCCCACAGAGCCACCAGAGCCCAGCCAGGGGAGACCCTGACCTAGGAGTTGGGGCACCCCAGGCCGATGGCCTGCCCCCTGCCCGCCCCTTCTCACCTTGACCTCCTTCTTGGTGGAGGGGACACTGAGCCACAGCTATTGGGCGACGGAGGAGCCTGAGTCCTCCAGGTTGAGCGGAGATGGAGGGGACAGATGTGGCTCCTCTCTCCTCCTTTTTAAAATGTCAATAGACTGTCCCTCACTTTTCTTGTTATACTTCTTAAAATGAGAGTTTCCTCTAGTCCATGGCGGGAGGTGACACTGGAGACACGGGCTTGTCTTTATTCCTGTGGAGAGGAGATGGACTGTGGAGAGCTCATCAGCTTTCATAGCAACTATCTTATTTATAAGATTTTCCTAATGTCATGAAGGTGCCATGCCTGGCTTCTTTATGCCCACTCTGGAGAGAAAGGGGACTGAGCATGGCCGAGTTGGTGTTGCATTTCTTTTCCCCGAATCCCAGAATCCTAGAGTAAGTGACCTTCAGCAGTGTAATGCAACAGTTTCTAATTGCACACTGCTGGTGGTGGGGAGCTCACTCCAGACCAAGATGGCCCATCTCAGGTCCAGTCTCCAACCCCTTTCCTCCCCTCACATGCCCTGGCTCTGTTTTCTGGAGGGAGGGAGGAAATCTCTCCAGAGTCCCACTTAGGGTCCTCCTAGGGATCCCTTCCTGCTCTGAAATAGCCCCCTTAGTCCTTTGAATCTCCCTCCATCCCTTCACCATCTTACTGAGTCTCCAAAATATATTCAGAATTCTCTTCCCCAAGATCAGGAAGACCACTTGAAACTTCTGTTAGTTACCAAGACCAGTGTCTCCCAAGGTCACTTCTGAAATGTCTTCATTCTGGTCACACTTATAAGGATCTCATGTTCAAATGAATGTTGGAAGTGTTGGGTTAAAGAAATTTAAGAAACTTCCTTTGCAGAAGGACTTATCAGGGCCTTATATGACTCATGTACCTGGGACTCTCCAAACCAGGTACAGGAGGTTGAGTTTGGGTGGGTCTGGACTTGTCAGAAATTCATGATAGAAGGGACAGGTAAACTGCTCTAGAGGCAGACCTGGGTTAGAATTCCAGCTCTGCCATGTATTACCTTTGGGACCTGGAAATGCCTTTACCACTCTGACCTGCAGACTCTTCATCTGTAATGTAAAAGAGCTTCATCTCTGTGCCTTGCTTCTTCGACAGGTGGAACACAAGGGAAAGAAGTTAATCAGCTCCCAAACTGCCTCATCTGGTGCAGCTATCCCCAGGCACATCCTGTCTCAGGCCAGCCTCAACTTTACACAGCCTCAAATGGACCAAGCCCACTGCTGCCTCAGGTCTTTTGCACATGCTAAAAATCCACTTTCCAGCTACATCCACATGATGCACTGTAGGGGCTCAACAAACAATGCTTAAACTGTTGTGAGATGAAGGCCCTTGATGTCTTCCCCTCCTGGCAACCATTCTGCTCAAGCACAGTCTGATGAGGCCTGAAATCTTCCCTGTCCTACCCTGAGGCTGGAGCAAGCAGTGCCTTTCACCCATGCACCTGAAAATCACCATGAAGGCAGTTTCCAGGAGCTCCCAGGCAGGGAGGATGTCAGCTGAGAGCCACCGGGTCTGTGCCTAGGCTGTGCCCCAGACCCCTGGGCCCTGCTCTGGGTCATCTCTACAAAGGGCAGGCAGCGTGTTTGGAGCAGGCAGTGGTGTCCTCTAGGCTGGCTGCCTGTGCTGGCCCCTGACGTAATCAATCTCGGACAATTGGCCACAGGCTTGTTTCCTTAAAATGAGGTCACCTCTAAGGATTTCTGACAAGACATGGCCCCGCCTCCTCTGCAGCTCAGGTAAGTGAATATTCTCTTAAACCAACAGGTTGGCAGGGGGCTCTGTTCTCCCCCAGGCCAAGCGAGCCTCTCAGGACCAGGTGAGGCAGCCCCCAAGGGGGGACACTGTCTATGTCACGGAAGGCTCCACTCACCCGAGTCCTCTCCTGCCCTAGGTGGATCATCCGTCTGATGTTCTCCCCCCACTTACTGCATCTTTGGTCTGAGGGGTCTGGGGTGAAAACCAAGAGGCCTGGGTTTAAAACCCAGCTGGGCCTCTTTTGAGCTGTGTGATCATGGGTAAGTTAATTAATCTCTCTGTGCATTAGTTTCTTTCTTAAATGGAGGTACTGGTGTGTCTCATGGGTTTTTTTAATGCAGAGCAGTCCCTAGCACATAGTAGGTGGTGCATCAACATGGCTGCAATGACTATTAAGGCCATTTTTGGATGTTGTGGGCGGAGTGGGGTGGGGAGCTTCAGGGAGGATCAATGTGAACTCTTCTTTGTTCATGCATTTTCTTTTTAGTGGGGGTTACGGGATATTGAACCCAGGAGCCCTCAACCATGGAGCCCCATCCACAGCCTTGGTTTGTGTTTTATTTAGAGACAGGATCTCACTGAGCTGCTTCACACTTTGCTGTGGCTGAGGCTGGCTTTGAATTCACCGTCCTCCTGCCTCAGCCTCCTGAGCTGCTGGAATGACAGGTGTGCGACACTGCACCTGGCCCATCTGTCCACTCTCGTGTGAGCAGAAAGCTTTGCTCCAGGGAACCAATGTTAGTGTGGGTGGAAGTCAGGTGTGTGCCCCCCAGAGAGAGTCTGAGGGGCTGGCAGGGCCCGCCCTGTCTGTTCCTGGCACCAGAGGCCACAGAGAGCAGGTGCAGGTGAAATGTTGGTGAATTACTGAGCGAGAGTCTGGGTGCTGGTGTGTGTGTGTGTGTGTGTGTGTGCTCACGAGAACTGAAGGCCAGGGTGGTGCACACAGGCAGGGGTGTGGCCCAGCGAGGCCGAGGCTGTGTGCCTGCTGGTGAGCTCACCACCCACAGGGTCCTGGGGATGTGCGCAGGTGGCTGGGGACCGGCCAAATGGCCCTGAGGTGGACTCTCAATCTGCCAAGTCCTTACCCTGTGGCCTGGTCTCTGGAGTCTCCCTGGAGTTTCTTCCTCATCTGTAGGTGCACAGGATCCCATGCCTCCACCTCAGGGAGTCACCAGGATGAGGCTCATGTACAGTAACGTGGCTGGTTCCCAGTTGATGGGATCTGAAGATCTTGGCACTGCCGGAGTCGGCGGCCATGGTCCTCATGTGCATCCACCCACCCATCTGTCTATCCGTCCGTCCACTTATCCACCCATCTACCATCTGTCCATCTGTCCATCCATCCACCCATCCATCCATCGATTCTACCTGCCTGGGACCCCTGGGTAGCGGGCAGGAACCAGGAGGGCAGTGAGGAGAGGAGTAAAGTCTGACAGTCTGGTGGGGGAGAAGTGGGCATGAGCTCCTCCACGTCATTGTGATAATTTCTCCTTTACCAGGGAGCTGAGGACTAATGGAGCACGAAGGCAGACAGGACAGGAAGGGCTTCCCCAGGAAGTGGCACTCTCCCCGGAATCCAAAGAATGAACCATCTATAAGGGAGTGAACAGGAGGAGGGAAGCGCAAGGTGGCCGCTGGGAGTAGCATTTGCAAGGGTCCTGTGGTGACCAGAAGCCTGCTGAGTGGGCCCTCCGAGGAAGAAGTTCCACCGTGGGTGGTGGGTGGTGATGGAGAGACAGCGGGTACCAGGAACTGATAGGGGTTGGTCTTGTGATTACAGGAGAATTTTGGCCTTTATTCTGAGATTCTAGAAGCTGTGGAAGGATGAGAAAGGTCAGAACCCAGTTGTTGAGATCTACCCCCACTAGCGCAGACCTGGGGTGAACAGTGGCCTCAGGGTGGGGGACACACACAGTCTATTTTTCCAGGTCAAACTGCCTGCCAGGGCACCCCCAGGATACAGCTAGAGCCCTAAGAGCTCCCTGTCTCCCAGCGAAAGGGAGCCCAGATGCCCCCAGGCCAGTAGCCTAATTCCCCAGGGGTATGCAAATGTATGCAAATCACCTCCAGGAGCCAGAAAGAGCAGAGCATTAGATCCCCCAGGGGTTGGCCTCATGCAGAAGCCTGGGTTCTGCTGATCCAGGGAACCAGAGGCCTCCAGGGCTCCAGGGAGGCCAGCCTCCACCTTTGCTCTGGGCCCTGAGTTCTGGGCCAGGCCCCTGTGGGAAGTGGACTGTGTGTGGGAACTAGGGTGGATGGAGGTTCCTGGCTGCAGGTGTCCAGGCTGCATAGGGTCTCCAGGACAAGAGGACCCTGTCCCCAAGGTGATGGGGACACTGCCCAGCACTGACCTCTACCTCTGGCCCTGGCACCCCTTCCTTCCTCCACCTGCGGCCTCCCCTGTCCCTTCCCCTTCATCTGTCCAGGCTCCCCTGGTGGCCTCCGGCCTTTCCCTCCCTGACATCCTTCCAGGGGCCATCTCCTGCCCTCCTTGCCCATCCTGTGTCCTCCGGGTCCTTGGTCCTAGCTCTGTGCTCTGCTCGCGGGCCTCTGTCATCCCCTCTCCTGAGCCCTGGGGCCCAGTTTTGTTTTCTGTCCCTTGTTCTCTGCTGTCAGGTCCCTTGCGCTGCCTGTCCTTTTCCACGTCACCCTGGTGACAGTCCAGGATCACCGTGTCCCCTTCTCCTGTGAGCATAAGGACTGCTGGGCTTGGGGAGCGGTGGACACCCCTCTGCACCACACCTCCCCGTGGGCCCTGGGGTGGGGCAGGGGGACCAGCCTGTCGCCTCTGGGTAGGAATGTGCCTTGCAGCAGGACGTCCTGGCCGGTGGTTTCCTCACCCCTGTGAGGTGGGTCTTCACTGGTGTCCGAGTCTGGGACTTGTGGGTGGCGTGGCGCTGAGATGGCTCACTGTGGTCATCTCAGTGACTGTCTCTGCCCCCAGGATCCTTCCTGTCACCTGTCCTGTGTCTCCAGGGAGACCAACGGGGGACCCCACTGCTCCTGCTCCAGGTGGGAGTGAGGGGTGTGTGACCCACACGGGGCAGGAGGTCCCCAGGAGCTCGGGGTGGAAGGCTTGGTGGGGGGGGGTTGTTAATGGCTGCTGGGCGCACGCTCTGAAGGAGTCCATCCCTCGCCCTCCCCGCTCACCCACCAGGGGCCCTAGGCTGTCCGCTGCCCCTCCCCACAGCCCTCTGCGTGGCCTCCCTGGCCTTTGGCTGAAGCAGAGGAGCCAGCCTCCAGCTGGAACCAGAGTAGATCTCCCCCTGTGTGTCTGGGATCTTAATTAGAATAAGATGTATTCCATGTTTTTATGAATAAATTAAAATATTCTCTACTTTCATATAAAATGAATATGAGTAAATGAAAATATAAAATAAAAATGGTATTCATGAAAAAAAGAAGTTAGGAATTCTTTAGGGATTGAACAGAAACTGTAGATTTCTTTGGGTAGTGTTGATATGTTAACAAGTTGAAGTGTTTCTGCCCATGATCATTTGATATCTTTCACTTTTTGGTGTTATTCTAAGTTTCATTGCTTGTTTTAAAGTCTTCATGTTTGATCTACTTGATTGGGTAGTATTACATTGGGTCTAATATTACATTTTATTTTACTTGTCAGATGAAATTGTTTTCTTGATTTTCTTTCCATATATTTTTTATTGTTAGTGTGTAGAAACACAGTTTATGTGTGTGGGGTTTTGTATTGGCACGTTTGCTGAATTTATTCATTGTGGTGATTATTTTCTTGGAATCTGAAGATTCTCCAGATATAACTTTATCTCAGTTATAAACAGAGGTTATTATACTTCTACCTTTCCATTTGGCATGACCTCTGCCTGTACCTCTTGCTTATTGATCTGGCCAGGATTTCCAATATATTAAAAAAAAAAAACAAGTGAAAGCATGTAAATTTGTCTTCTTTCCATTTGGGGAAGAAAATATTTTATTTTTTGATTATTTAATGTATTAGAATGTCATTTCTTATGTGTGATATTTATCTTGTTGTTGTTAGCATTTTTCTTTTTTTTTCAGTATCAAGAATTGCATTCATGGTCTCACACATGCTAGGCAGGCATTCTCCCAACCACAGAACTAAATCCTGACCTTTTAAAACTGTTGAGACAGAATCTGGTCAAGGGGTTGAGGGTGGTTTAGAACTTATGTTTTTTCTGCCTTGGACTTTGAATAGCTGGGATTACAAGTATACATCATATGATCCAGATGTTTTTCTTTCTTCTATTTTTAGTTGTTTTCAACTTCTAGTCATGAAAGGTGTTCTTGCCAGATGGATGCAATGACAAAGTTTGTAGTTCCATGTTCTTTTTGTGAACAGATAATTAAAGGAGACACTCACTAGACAGAGCACGAGGAGTTACTCAAGTGAGAGTACACTGCCTTAGACAAGGGGCAGTTCGCTCACCCATGGGAATGGGAGGCCTTGAGGCAGAGAAGGAACTGGGAAGCTGGCTTTGAGAAATAGACACCAGATCTGGAAAGTTAGTGAAAGGATATGATTATCACTCCATAGGATATGACTACAACTGACTTTGGCAAATAAAAATTTCTATCAACAGAGAATGTTGATAGAAATTTTGTTT
Organism: Callospermophilus lateralis; assembly: GCF_048772815.1. Taxonomy (NCBI): domain Eukaryota; kingdom Metazoa; phylum Chordata; class Mammalia; order Rodentia; family Sciuridae; genus Callospermophilus; species Callospermophilus lateralis. The sequence goes on from NW_027514223.1 coordinate 1,124,453, forward strand.
CTGTAGCTTCATTGGGAACCTCACTAATTTTAGATGAAATTAAGTAGAAGACTTTGTTTAATACTGCCCTACTTCTCAAAGTAGAGGACTACTGACTGCTGGGGGTAGATTCTTTATGTGTCTTGGAGTAATGAAAAAACCTAACCACTTATATGCTAGCTACTGCAGGGCTTGGAACACCTCATTTGACCAAAGAATCCCTTTTTTCACTAAATGGAGGTCAGGAGCCTTACCAAAAAAAGGCGAGAGACTTAATCCAAAATTACTGGTCTTTACTGTAATTTTAGTTTTTAATGGACACATGGGATCTTTATTTAGTTTCATGGGGTTCTGAGAATCTAATCCACAGCCTCACACAGTACCAACAGGTTGATTCAGAGACATCCCTTCACAAAGCACTTTACCACAGAGCCACAGGTGAGACCCCTTTATTTCCATTTTGAGACTATTTTCTTGAGGCTTCGCAAAAAGGTCGCCTGAGGCAAAGACCTTCCTGACACACAGGGGAATTGAACAATAGGTAAGAAAGAAGCCCAGGGACAGACTTTTCCACAAGATGAACACTAGGTCATTGACAGCTCCTGATCATGCTACTTGGGTTGCTATCTAGCCAAGCAGGTTTTCTCCACTGAGAGCCTTAAAGGTCACACTGATTTCTGCATTTTCTGAGATGCTTGGCATTCCTTTCAGCAATCCAGGACATGCCCATTTCACAGAGCTTGGAGCTGGTACATATCTTGGATACAAAACCACAAGCCCCTTCTGGAGACTGGCCAAAATTCTGGAAAAATACAGGAACTTAGGAACATAGTAGATGTTGCCCATCTGCAAAGCAAGCAGCAGTCTATTCATATATTCACCAGGATGAGTGCTGGAAAGCGTTCCACTGATGCATTCTGTTTCTCAATTCTTTGTTTCCAGAGACTCAGTAAAAACTACCTAAAATCAGGCTTTGGAAGGGCACAGCCAAGAGTAGGAGAGATTAAAGGCTTAGTCACTGTAATCTCTTCTGCCACCTACAAGGTTGTGAACTAATGAGCATCTGGTGTGGAGTGGACGACCAGTTGAGGAGAGAGTCACAGGGATAAGTTGCAGCTCTCACAAAAGTCCAGACAAGGCGATAGAGTTTGAGAGCAGTGAAGATCACACAGAGAATAGGAAAATGATGGCAAGTGATGGGATGTCAGTGTAGGTCCTCATCAGGCTCTCCAGTTGGAGTACATACTTGTTTAGGCTGGCTGAATCACTGTTTATTCACTCTATTTTTTATACTAAATTTTGGGATTTTTTGACCACACCTTGTAATTCTTATCAGGTGCCACCAGATTTCTCCATGATATCATTTACCCTGAGGTCAGAAATATCTGATCTGGTAGTCTCCATCCTGATATTCTCACCTGTTCACTCTTATCAGGAGAGGAAAGCTAGTCAGAGGCTTTATTCAGTTTATCGGGGTGAGGGGAAGTAATTTGTCTGAGGCCATATAAGAGGGCTCTGTGGGTGTTCCTGGTGATAAATGACCTCTAATAATGACCTCAGGTTTCAAAATGGAGTTTTTTAAATGGAGTGAAAAACTGATGTGACTCCATTTATGAGAAACCAGCCTCTACCTCAGAGCAAAGCCTGTCCAAAGGGGGGAGTTACTCTTATCCATGGAAAACCCCAGAGTGCTCCTAGGCACATACGCAACCTGCTGAGTTGTTTGTCTGTAAATAACTGGAGAGATCTTCCATGCCAAGTGATTCTGACTCAGTTACACTAGGTTAGGACCCATAGCAACCCCCTAGCTACAACAAAAAGAATGAGACAGAGAAAATACCTGAATCACTAGGTGACCTTCCAAGTGGTTTTGTTGATTGGTAACATGATTATGCAAGTTTATCATATACACTCTTGCAACCCCTCATGGCCTAAACCAATCAGTTCAAATGTATCCACAACTTGAACTAACCAATCACCCTTACACAACTTGTTCCTGCAAATGACTGTGCTAATCAATGTTAAGAGTTGTTGTTTGACTTTTCTGTGATGTGAAATGATTGGCTATGTGATGTTGTGATGCATACAGTACCCCCAAAATCTATTAATCCTCACTGAACTAAGGGTGGAGACTCACTCTTTGGTATCACTGCATCTGAAATGGTTGTGAGTCCAGGCTTGAGCTTACAATAAACACTCTTGTGTGGTTGCATTAAATTCAGCTCCTGGAGGTCTATTGGGGTCCCATGAATCTGGCATTACAGGAGTTGCTTAGGCTCAGGCCTAAAGCCATTCTCACACAACCCCTTTCACCTTGACAGCTCTTCTGCAGATAAACAGAAGCCATAACACATAACTCCTATCTTCATAAACTTGATCTCTTGAGTCCAGTGTCATTTCAAGTTCTGGGTTTAAAAAGACATATTCATTTTCCTTGATGTTTTTAATAAAGCACACAGAATTCTTAGAAATACCTTGGAAGGATAACAATATTATACTGCAAAACTTCATGAACTTTCATATACATGGCTATTTTGTAACATTCTTAATGTTGAGTATACAAGCTCACCTAATGGTGCATTCCTGTAACTCTAGTTACTCCCAAGGATGAGGTACTTTTTTTTCTTTTTTTAAATTCATCTATGGTGACTAAGATGCAGACAATTGCTTTGAGAGAGCATACAACACAAGCCTTAAGTCATAGACTGAAGGATCTATTTATAGTGAATGAAAAAAAAATCAGATATATAATATTGTGTTGCATAATCACATGACATTTTGTTTGTTAACAGCAGCACAATGATAAGTATGTAACAGATTTAGTTGCATATGTATTCTAGATGATTAAAATAATACTAGTATGGCTTCAGTACATATGCTTCCTGAAGTTGCAGCTACAAAGCAACTGACCAATGATCATTTGCATGAAAAGCTTGTCTGGGTACCATCTGGAGGTGGCTTTTAGTAGGTCTTGGTTGTTAAAATTTATTTCTACAGTAGTCTTATAATACTCTAGATGCTGAAAAACTTCTTATCCCTTAACATTTCTTGGTTAAAATTTATGCACTGCTCTTAGGAAGGAAACCCAAAAGCCTTTTTAGTGACAGATGTACTATGGAAAATTGTCCCCACAAAGTTCAGATGCTATGTAATATCAACTCCCTGAAATCAAAGAAAGGAAATGACTTACATTCTTGGAAAGTGAAGCCACTAGCAGCTTTCTGTGAAAAACTACACCCTGTGGCAACTGGGAGTATTTCATACAAAAACTACATTTAAATAGATGCTTATGAATCCAATAAACAAATATCACCAGGTCCTTGAGGATAAGGGAAGGAATCACACATGGAAAATACAGCAAGAAATGATTTTCCTCTACATTAAGAAGTGCTAAATCCCAGACTTGAAGTAAAAATCAACCTGAGAATTGTAAGTTTGTCTTCCCTGCTGTGGGTAATGCTCAGCTCCTGAGGAAAATGCTGGCAAAACCGATTCTTTGCTAAAATAAAATAAAAACAAAAACTAAAAAAGTAGAAGGGAGTGAATGACCTAATATTTCTTCAGGCACAAGGTACACAACTGTACGGTCCCAGAATTTTGCAAGCTTTCATTTCAAGTTTAAAATATACTAGTTTTGACCATTTTCCATCTCTTCATCTTTTAGAAAATGCCCCTCTGTTAGGCTCTGCCATCCCGGGAATAGAGGTGTTGTTTTCATCCTTTTGATCTCCCACGGGTGGCCCCAGGTGTCCCTACCTTACAGTGCCTGACCAGCCAGCCCAGAGAGTAAACTGGGGGGCTTCTTTGCTGTCGCCTTACCTAAGGTCTGCCAACTCCTTCCAAGACCCACATTTTGCAGGCCACGATCCAACTCACAAGTCCCCTGAGATCCCTTTATGTCCAGGAGCTCCATACTGGAGTCGGTTTCCCCAATGAGGCACTTTCAGGGTCTTGGAGCAGACACTGCGCTCTGGCCCTTTCCAGAAGCCAGGCAGCCTGGCCTCAAGGGCACACAGCAGGCAGCACCCACAGCCTTAGGAATGCGGGCTCCGACTCTGGTCCCTTCACAGTGACGGAGAGCAACAAGTAAGAGCCCTAGAACAGAGTGCCAGAGACACCATCAAGCCCTGGAACCTGCGGAGCCCAGCGATCCAGGGAAGAGGCCCGATGCATGGAGCCCAGAGCACAGCCTGCAGTCAATACAGGCCTCCTGCCCTCTCCACAGAGGGGACTGGGAGCTCCAGCCTCCCCTGCTGCCAGGCTCTGCTGCCCTCTGGCCTGTTTTCTGGCCCCGACATGGGCGAACTCCGACTCCTGAGGCAACTTGCTCATCTGGTGCCCACCCTAGACCCGAGGGAACTAAAAAAAGAAGAAAGACCAAGAGGGGAACACTGCCTTCCCAGGACTGGGGACCTCGAGAAACCCTCTGGAAACGGGTCCAGTTTGGCTGACAGGGGACCCAGCCGCCTGCCGCTGGGGCGCAGTTCCCAGGGAGGTGCTGGGTTCCTTTTCTTACCTCTAGAAAGACCTGAGTGCCAGGAGTCAGTCCCTCCTCAGCTTTGGACTTCTTCCTGCCGTTGCCCCCTGCTCACACCTTTCTTGAGTCTCTCTTAAGGATTATGTGACTTTTTGCACCACTTGGGGAGCAAAACAGAACACTTAGCCTCTTTTTTAAAAATAATTTTTATTTATGGATGAACACAATACATTTACTTATTTATCTAATGTTATGCTGAGGATTGAAACCAGGACCTCACACATGCTAGGTAAGTGCTCTACCACTGAGCCAGGATCCCAGCCCCACTTAGCTCCGTTTTGAAACAGATCAACTCTATTTGCATAAAACAAGCAGGCTGGGGTGAGCAGTCATGATGCTGTTATTTATTTATTTATTCACCTTGAAAAGCACAGAGTGTTCAGCAACTATTAAGAATGAACACCTGGGTAGTGGCTTTGCAGGTTTTTTAGGAAGGCAGGTGAGTACCCAATGCCTGGGATCCATGTGACTTACCTGGAAACCGGGCAAGCACCCAGGTTGATCTTTCTTTGAGAAAGGCTGCCATCATGAGGCCACTGCAGATATTTCTGACCAGTCAACTACTGAGCCCGAGTGCCCAGCAGGGTTTTACACATTTCTGAGCTGACTCAACTCTTCTGAAATGCTTGCTGTTTTCTGCCTCCAGCCAGAAAGTCATCTCAAAATATTGATTAATTTCAGAAAGAGGAAAATAAGGTTCTAATGCTGACATCCCGGTCCAAGTCTTCTCCAGGGCACCTGCTAGGCCTGGTGTGAGCCTCCGTCAAAATGTCAGGAATTCACTGACAAATTTCAAAGGGGCTGAAATGTCATTAATGTTTGTATAATTTTGGATTGATTAACAATAGCATAAATGACACAAACACGACAAAGGTGGAAGGTATGAAGAAAGCCTCTCATTGGCAATCTTTTCTTTATTCAGTATTCAGCAGTAGAGTCAAGCAGTGGTTTACCCTGCATGGCTTATTTGGTGGGCAGAAAATGGCTTAAGTAAGGATCTGGGTTACATAAGCTTCTTTCACCATATCATTTTTCTTTCAGAAGCTTACAACATTCTTATCATGGACACTCATGCCATCCACATCTTCAAATACAATATGTCAAATCTTTCTTTTCTGAAATCTAGATTCTATTTTTTGATGTTTCGTAGTCCTGCCAGTAATTATATTTCCCACCTTGGTTTCCTTTTTCCTCTATTTGCTTTCTATTTAATAAATGAAATAAAATAAACAAAGAAAAAAGAAAAAAAATCTTCTGCATGCCTATATAGCTCACATTTCTTTTTGTTTTGAAAACATAGGACTTGGTGGTACTTTGCATTCTCTCTAGATCAGCCTGTTCTCTAATAAATAAACCTTGATTAAACTTCCAACATATTCTATTTCAACCTATATTTTGTATGTAAAGGAGTGTTGAAATAAATTCTAGCTGTTGTTCTTTGTTGAGAGCAATGGCCAGTCAGAATGACACCTGGCATTTGCAAGAGGGAATGTTTGAAATGTGACGCCAGCCAACCATTGAGATGATGATTTGAGTTAAGCTATATATAATTGCTGTGATGCTGGATTAATTGTATTGTATATTTGACCTTTACTGTCGGGCAATGGGGCGGCTCTTGCTGCCTCGGGCGCCAGCTACTTTGGAGTTCTTCCGGTACTTTGGAGTTCTTGTGGGGATTCCCAGAGAGTTCCCATTGGTTGGGGAAGTGCTGGAGGAGGGATTTCCAGTGTGGGGGGTTGCTGGAAGGGCCATGTGGTTGGCGTTGGCAAAAAAGTGCACGTGCAGTGCCAGTGAAATTTGAAATAAAGTAGTTTCTGTTTGAACCTACAAGGCTTTGTGGTGGCTCGGTTATTTATGCCCATCCAGACTGCAGGATTTTTTCTTGATGTAAACTGTGAAGTGTATGAAAAATAAGTCCAAGCAAATTACTCTAAATATTTTGTCATTTAAAGTGATAGACCTCACCCAGAGCAAACAAATATATTATACAAAAATACTTGCACCAGCCTGGTTTCAGACGCCCCCACCCTAAAGGAGCAGCTGACCCCAAAACAATAAGCCCAGAAAATACCCTATTCACATTCTGGTTCCATGTTAATTACACAGCTGGGATAAGTGCAGAGAAGTAGGCAAATATCAAAGGTGCCAATTTAGCTCAAGACATTATCAGCATATTTTCTCAACTACTATTGCTGGCAGTATTGTATTGTGGGTGTAATAGTGTAGAATAAAGTAAATCACCAATACCCTGAGTGAGATTTTAGACCTTCCAGAGCCCTGGCCCTACTCTGCTGACCACAGTAATAACTCTACAACTACCAATTGCTCCTAAAAGAAATTTGTTTGTGCACTGTTTCAACTTTAACAAATTTTGTTTGAGTTATTATGTTCTGAAGTTTAAAGTTTTAGATGCAAAGGCGACTGGGCATGTGCAAGTATCTGTAAACTGCAAACAAATTTGCATTCTTTTTTTCTAGGACTTTTATGACTATGGTTTCCAACAGTCATTCACTAAAGAGGTTAAAAAAATAATCCCTGCTTATTCCCAAGGAATCTTTACACAACACTCTTACACTGGCTACTTCACATAAAATTGCCTCAGGGATTTAATTCATAAATCAAATGAATTTCCTGCAGCCTGAACAGTGCTGTTGGAATGGCTATTATAATAATCTAAAATTATCATGTGTGGTGACCCATGCCTGAAATCCTAGAAGTTCAGGAAAATGAGGCAGGAGAATTGGTAGTTTGAAGACAGCCTCATTCACTTCACAAGGCTCCAAGAAACTTAGTGAGAGCCTGTCTCAAAATATAACATAAAAAAGACAGTGGATGTGGCTCAGTGGAAAGCACCCCTGGGTTCAATACTCAGCACCATACCAAAAATTTAAAAAAATAAATATAAGGATTCAGGGTACAAAAACATGTAAAAAATGTTGGCAACAGCATAAATTTAATAAATATATTTTGATAAAAGTGTTCAGGTTCTTTAAAAGCCCAAAATAAAAATGCTTCATAATCCACTAGTAATAATTTGGGGTACTACCACAAGGTTGTACATACATGTACTCTCTGTGGCTTAGAAGGATGAGACTGGAGGATCTCAAGTTAGAGACCAGACTCAAAAACTTGGCAAGGTTCTAAGCATATCAGTAAACCCTGTCTCAATAATAAATAAATAAACAGAAGCGGTGGAGACTGGGTATGTAGCACTGAAAAACCAGCCTCTATCTCAGAGCAAAGGCTGTCCAAGGAAGGGACATGGCTTTTGTCCTTGGAAAAATCCACAGAGCACTCCTAAGCACATTCCCACCCTGCTAAGTTATTTATCTAAAAATAACAGAGAGATCTGCTGTGCCAGGTGTCCCTGACTCAGTCAGGCTAGGTGGGGACCTATAGCAGCCCCCTAGCAGCCACCAATCAGCATGAGTCAGGGAAATACCTGGGATGCCAGATAACCCTCCCAGCAGTTTATGGTGGTTGATAACAAATTGGGAAACCATGTAGTTCAGCACATACACCCCTCTTGGCTTAAACCAATCAGTTCAAATGAATACCCCTTTTGTACTGATAAATCACCCCTACCTAACTTGTTTCCACCAGTGAATGTGCTAATCATGTTTTAGAGTTGTTGTTTGACTTTCCTGCGGCATGAGGTGATTTGTTATGTTGTATGTGAAGTCCCTGCCCTTTTCAAAGAATGTATATAAGCTCTACTCAAGCTGTTCTCGGGGCTCTTTGCTCTTTACCTCTTTGAGGTAGGCTTGGAGCCCCAGCATGCTGGACCCCCAATAAACCCTTTTCTGTTGCATGAGACAGTCTCTTGGTGGTCTTTTCCTCCGATGTTCACCTGACCTTTACAGCACATTGGTAAAATGTCCATGGGTTAATCCCTGGGTTCAATCCTCAGTACAACAAATAAGTAAATAAATAAAATAAAAGAGAGAAAGAGATAGATTGAACTTTCATGTAATTTAAATTCAAAACAAATTTAAAAAATTATGAAAATGTATGTAAAGCAATTTTGAAATTCTTTTGAAGATATTGCTGCACTTCTATTTTTATTGTATCTTTATTCACAGTATCTAATAAAAGGAAACAAAGTAAGTGCCTTTTAGATAAAAAGGTATTATCAGAAAATGCTTTCCAGCTGCAGATTTTTCAACTAGTGCCTTTAGAAACTACACACTTAAAATTAAAACTGGTCCCTAAAAGGCAAGACTCAGATACTGGTGTTTTTTAAGTACTCCAAGATATTTGGTATCTGTGGGCACCTTTTTTCAGACTGTTCTAAAACTCAGAACAAAGTACATATGGGAGGTCAGGATGAAACCACAATATACAGTAAATTTTTCAATGGGTAATTTTAACTCAGACACTCTAATAGATGAAACAGTTTTGGAGATAAATATAGATTCTCTGTTTCAGTGATTTCTGGGTTATTGATTCAATCAAAACATATATTAGAAAAGACTTAAGGCTACTAGTTAAAACCTATTTAAAATAGGTATTAAAAATATACCAAAGGCTGGCTGTGTTGGTGCAGGCCTGTAATCCCAGTTGCTGGAGAGGCTGAGGCAGAAGGAAAAAAAAGTTCAAAGCCAGCCTTAGCAAAAGTGAGGTGCTAAATGACTCAGTGAAACCTCATCTCAAGTGAAGTAAAAAATAACCCGGAGACTGAGTCTCAGTAGTCAAGTGTTCCTAAATTCAATCTCTAGTATCCATCATAAAAAAATATGTACCAGAGGACTGGGGCTGGGGCTCAGTGGTAGTTGATTTGTATGGCATTTGGCTTAATTCTAAGCACTACATATAAGTAAATAAAATAAAGGTCTATCAACAACTAAAAAATAGTTTTTTTTTTACATATTGTACCTATTTGTTGACAGCCTGTGACCTAATTTGCTGTGTAATTTAGTTTTGAGATTGAAGTTGGCCATGCATGGTGGTGCATGCCTGTAATCTCAGCTGCTTCAGAGGCTAAGATAGGAGGATCCTGAATTTGAAGTCAGTCTCAGCAATGGTGAGAAGCTAAGCAACTCAGTGAAAACCTTTCTCTAAGTAAAAATAAAAAAAAATAAGGGTAGGGATGTGGCTCAGTGGTAGAGTGCCCATGACTTTACTCTCTGGTTTTGCCTCCCAAAATATGGGACTGGGGATAGAGCTCAGCTGGTAGAGTACTTGCCTTCTAAGCATGAGGCCCTGGGTTTAATTCCCAGTACCAAAAAAAAAAAAAAAAAAAAAAAAAAGGAAAGAAAGAGAGAGAGATTGATCTTTCATGTAGTTTAAATTTAAGTTAGTTCCACATTTATTTTCCTGCCACACCAGAGAAAGGTGTTTACTGAAATGTTTGGAATGTTTCCATGGGTCAGGGCCATTTTAATAAAATGGTCTTACATATGAAAAACAAAATGAATTGAGGACATTTATTGGGACACATAAACTACACTACCTCATTTAGAAGAGATTAATTCTTTTTAACGTCACCTAATTTTATTCTGCTTTTTTCATATGTAAAAAGCTCAGATTGTTGGTAAAGATGATGTCTGGAGGGGCTGGGGATGTGGCTCAATTGGTAGAGCACTCACCTGCCATGTGTGCAACCCAGGTTTGACCTCAGCACCACCTACAAACAAAGATGTTGTGTCCGCTGAAAACTAAAAAAAATAATAATAATAATAATAATAATAATAATAATAATAATAATAATAAAAACAAAAAAATTCTCTCTCTCTCTCTCTCAAAAAAAAAAAAAAAAAGATGGTGCCTGGAGGATTTCTCTTCCAGGAGCTCAGGTCCAGACACACTGAATGGCGTGTGAACTTTAAATGGCACAATGGCACACCTCCAAATCCCCAAAGTGGCATGAACTCTCAGCCAATAAAGAAGTAAGAGCCCACTCCCCCACCTCCTCCTCATCAACACCCTCTCCCTCTCCCTCTCCCCAAACCCCTCCCCCTCTCTTCCCCCTTCCCTCTCTCCCTTTACCACTTCCCCCTTCATTTTTGTGACAGGCCTCTACAGTCCTGCTTGTTGAGTTTATGGAGCTTTTCCACCATTCCTACATAGATGATAAATCAAATCTTTAAAAAATGCTCTCTAGTTCTTGAGGAAAAATAAAATGAAATATGGGGAAATAGTCATTGATAATATTGAAAGTAGAGTTTTGAGATGAAACAAAATTTCTCACTTTGCCAATTGCATCTGGGTGCTTATCTCACAAATTTTGAAAAAAAAATCTATTTATTTAAGCAAGTCAAAATAGAACTCCCACCATGTGGGATGGGGAATGATACCAGATAAACTCATTTTTGTGTGCCATTTTAAAAGTTTACAGATGTTTTTCAGCAGACATGGAAAAAAATTATTTAAAATAGGTTTTAGAAAAGGCATCCTCACTACCATATGGGTTCATTTTCATCTTTTCAGTGATCCATTTTTCCTCTTGCAACTTCACCACAGGACAAAGGACTTTGTTGAAGGTGTTCCCAAAAGTGGGCATTAAGGTTTTTTACATTTGAAATAGGCCTTAATTGTGCTCATTAACATAGCTTCCAGTTAGCCTCCAGCTGTGGTAGAATGAGGTTCATTATCCTGATTACACTCTCATTTTACTATCCCTTCTATCTTATACTTATTCACTATGAAAAATTTAACCCTAGATTTGAATATGTGAACAGAGAGCTAGAAAACTATAAGTTTACTCTCAGACCTAGGAAGAGCTAAGCTGAAGTTCTGGAATTTATATTGTTGTTCTGAATTTGTGATACTGCTTCCCCTACATTTAAAAATCTCAGGAGTCATGAGGAGCATTGAGTTAAAATCCAGCATCAGCAACTTAATGAGGCCCTAAGAAACTCAAAGGGACCCTGTCTCCATATAAAAATATTTAAAAAGGGCTGGGGATGTGATTCAGTGGCTGAACACCCCTGGGTTGAATTCCTGGTACCAAAAAGAAAACAAAACACAAAACAAAAAACCTCCATAACAAGCTCTAAAAGTACAATCTCTCTTGTGCATGGAAACAACAAATGAAGTTGGGGTTCTCTTCAGATAATTATTCCAGTCTTCACCACACAATGTGGGAACATACTGTTCTCATGGCACATGGATGCCCACAAAGGGCTTTAGAAACAAGCTGAAAACACCATACAATTATGGAACAAAATGCCCAGGTTTTTAACTGCTGATCTAAGCTTCACTAGATTAGTAAGTTGGGGGATGGAGGTTGATCTGGCACAGAGACCCTCTGAGGAGTTCCGTGAAGATGGCTTAGGCCTGAGCCTACACAATTGTATTTTAAAAATTCTAGTTTCAAACCTGCAGTCTCACCAGGCACACACTCAGAGCACTCCAGTATGGCCTCAAACAAGTTATTTCCTCTCAACCTGATAAATAGAGTGAAGCCCCTGGCAGGCAGTCCTAGCCTGATAAGAGAGAAAGGCAAAAATATCAGGGTGGAGACCACCAGACAAGATGTTTCTGACCCCAAGGTAAATGATAAAGGAGAAATCTGGTGGTAGCTAAAGAAGATTGCAAGGGGGGTCAAAAAGCCCAAAATTTTATTTAAATAATAGAGCTAGTGAACAGAGATTCAGCCAGCCAAAACAAGGATACACTTGAGCTGGAGAGCCTGATGAGGACCTGAGATCCCATCACTTGTCTTTATTTCCTGATCCGCTGCAGAGTACTCACCACTCTCCAACTCAATGCCCTTTTCTGGACCCTGGTGAGAGCTTCAACTTCTCTGGATCATCCTCTCCTCAACCAGTTATCTGCTCCACACCAGGAAAGCCCTGTCTTGGTTTTTGTCTTGATCACCCTGGTCTGAGTGAATGTGCATATGCTGGACATAAAGCCTAAGGCTTGAGACTTTTAAAATTAGCATGCAGAGGGAATGTCTGTAATTACCTGTCATTATTACATGTGCTTTGCAGTGCTTAGAATTAATTTATAATTTTTAGCTGTGAATGGATTATGTCTATTGCAGTACCTAGCATTAAAAATTGTTGTTGGGCTTGGGATGTGGCTCAAGTGGTAGCGCACTCACCTGGCATGCCTGCGGCCCAGGTTCGATCCTCAGCACCACATATAAACAAAGATGTTGTGCCTGTCGGTAACTAAAAAAAATAAATATTAAAATTCTCTGTACCTCTATCTACCTCTCTCTCTCTCTAAAAAAAAAAAGAATTGTTGTTTTCTTGATTAAGAACCTATAGAGTGAAATTACGTTGAGCAATTGAATGAATAAAGCATTGAAAGAGGCAGAAGTCCATGGAAATTCTTTATTTCTCTCCTGTACTGCATATATCACAATTGTTGCCCCCTCAAAACAAGGCCCTAGCCACAATTTTCATTCTCCACCATTGCCACTCTTGCCAGCTTCAAACAACCTACTTATTCAGTCTCAAGATAACAAGGCACTCTTATCATTTTCTTGCTTTCAGGATTTTCAGATTTCTCCCTGTGATTTGTTTTCAGCTTCTTCTTAGCACAGAAACTTGGGCTCCTGATCCATGACAGAAAGCCTACAAAATGATTAAAAGAATGGGACCTAAGAGACTGATTGGACAAATCTTCAGGCACTGACTCCAACCTAAGGCGAGTGGGCCCAGAATCAAGTCCAAAAGGCAGGCTGTTACATTTTCATTGTTAAAAGACTAAGGATCAGGGCTGGGGATATGAACTTAAATAAGAGAAATTAAAATACTTCTTACAAGGTATCTGCTGTTTTCCAGATATCCACAGTACCACATATGATTAAAACCTGACACTTTCCCTCCAGTGTGTTTATTGTTGTCTATAACTGTATAAGAAGTCACTCTAAAACTTACTAGTTAACATATGGATTTAACTGCATTCATCTGCAATAATTTTACTGCATATGTTTAGCTGTTAAGATTACTGAACTTCAGAGGGTGATCTAGCTGCCAAAAAAAGCACCCAGAATCTTCTTCACATGATATCTCAGAATCTAATAAATTAAGGTGAGCTTGTTCTCATTGAGGAGACAGTGTTCTAAAAACAAAAGCAAAAACATTAAAAAATGTTTCCTGACTAGGTACCTGACTAGTACTCTTTCATAGCCACAACTTTATATAAGCCATAAAAAAAGAAGAGAAGCCCTGACCCAAAGTTTGGAGATTGCATTCTGCATTTGGCTAGAGTAGGAGTAAAATCACATTACCAAATTTCTGCACACAGATAAGGCTAAAGGACTACTCATATTATGTCACTAATTCTGCCTTTTGTAATAGATGAGGTTTATACAGCTGTTCAGTGTCAAAAAATATTTTCAAAATCCCACAAATGTGTGTGTGTGTGTGTGTGTGTGTGTGTGTGTGTGTGTGTGTTTATATGAGTGTAGTACTGTTGGTTAAACTGAGAGAGTTATTATTCCTGAGCTATATCCTTAATTTTTTCTTTCTTTTTTTTTTAATTTTGAGACAGGATTTTAGAAAGATGCTTTGTTGTGTGCCCACAACTTTTAAGTACATATCAAGATCAAATATGCCTGACCCAAAGGCAAAACTTACTTCTTTTAAGAAGCCATGATTCATCATTATTTCTAAGTAGTGACATTTTTAAGTAGTGACATTTATTCAAAAAAGGGGGGTGGGGTTGCACACATATGTGGCTCATGTCAGCAATCTTAATAATTTGGGAGACTTAAGCAGAAGAATCACAATTTCAAATTCAGCCTAAATAATATGAGAGGGCCCTAAAAAACTAAGCAAGACTTTGTGTGAAAACTAAAAATAAAATAAAATACAATTTTAAAAGCCTGGTGATGTAGGGGTTTAGGAGAACTACCCTGGGTTAAGTATTTATTCCTCTCCCCTTTTTAAAAAAAAAAAGAAAGAATAAAAAAAGAAAAACAAAATTTTTACATCTGATGAACTTTTTATTCAATGGGGATAATATGTTTGAGAAAAACTTCTAAAGCTTATAGTAAGGATTTAAAATAAACTTGGGAAATTGCTGAAAATTGAATTGAAAAATCAAGAACAAGCAATATTTTTTAAATTTCTTATCAGGATAAATTTGAAAACAGGCATATTTTATTCCAGTTATGATGAAAATGCAGAATGCTATGGAAACTGCAACAAAAGGACTGTATCTATATCACAAAAGTTTTGTAAATGGAGAATATGAAACACTACATAAAAAAGTGAGGGCGAGACAACATTAAGGCCATATGTGTAATCTAAAATAAATAATATACTAAATCTCCACTATATGAATTTTATCTGGGAGTATGTCTACAAAATAATACTCCTTGCATAAAGCAGAGGATTTGTGATAGTCTCTTTTTTTAAATTAATTAATTATTTAATTAATTTTTTTTTTTGGTGATAGTCTCAAACTAAAAATGATCTCACATCTGTGGCTGTTTTGCAGGAACTCATATAAAAAAAGCAAGTCTTTGGGCTCAAGCAGTTGAAAGAAGATGTGAAGAACTTTTGGGATGGTAGGCATGCTACTTTCGAAGGCAACAATAGCCCATAACCAACCTCTAGCTTCTATCACTCAGCCCCCCAAATTATTAAATAGAACTTTTTTTATGCAGATCAGACAAAGAAGGCACATCAACAATATTTTACTGATGTAAGAGCATGCTCAGAAACAAATGTTTTTGACCTTGAGTACATAGATTGAATATGTGTGTTTAGGACCTTAGCTACTCGCTAAAAATTCAGCCCTCTGGAAGCCTTGCCAGGTACTAACATACTTGGTCTCTTTTGTCCTTAAATGCCTCATGGCATTGAGTATTTTACAACTTCTACTCTAAGGAACAATGCTAACCTCTCCATTCTTAAGGTGCAACACAGAATGCTGTTTATCCCTAATTCTTACAGACAAAAATAATAATCTTGCTCTCTTGCCACCTGGGTAAATTATTTTTTAAGTCCACCAGTTCTGCTTAACAGGTAAAATGGGGTAAACTTGGATACCTGGGCTGGTCATGCCAGTTGTTCACTGGAGCCGTTGGCTGCTGTTGTTTCATTTTATGCATCATCCATTGACTGGACTTGAAGGCCTTTATCCTTCTTCTTCTCCCCAGACTCAATCATCACAATGGGGAATGTTGATGGGTATTTTCAAAATACAGAGATCTTACTCTACTGGATATACTTTGGATTCCTATACTTCTTGATTATCTTGAAATTTCTAATTCTGGTAGTCTTTCATACACTTGCATCAGTTTTTTTCTGTCAGATCTATAGAAACTATTTATCAAATTGCCAGAGCAGCTGCACATGACTCATCTGACTACTTCTCCAAATCATCAATGCCACTGCTGCCACTTTTTTCTTTGGCCAGGGGCTGGGGCCTGGACTTCAGCAATTCATTGATAGTTCAACTTTCAAGGTTCATGTTTGCACACAGTGCAGTCAGAATCCTTATTGCTGTTTACAAGGAATTAATCCCATTATGTCACCACTCTCCACAGGAGTTCACTGTAATTGGACTGAGGCAACTAAATGTTGTATGCTTCTTCATGTCCATAGGTGCCACTACTCCCCTAAAAATCTCCATTAATCTATCAGGACTGAGATATCTCTCACCTGCAAATATTCTAAAGACTATGCAAGTTGCTGTGTGGGTGTTGAGTCCCAGGATGTAAAATTTTGGTCTCTAGCAATTGAGAGATGTGAGGAAGACTTGGCAGTGTAGTCATGCTTATGCAGAGGTAACAATAGCTCCCAGGTATTCCAGAGTATTCAGCCCTCAGATTTCAGCATCATTCCATAGGCCTTTTCATATATAGGCCAGAAAACAAATGTGCATGATCAATATTTTACATAGTGAACACATGCTCAGAAGAAAATGTTTATGACAATGAATGTATACACTTAATCAAGGTATTTATTACTTAGATAAATGATAATAATATTAATCATCATCATCATCATACTAATAACAGTAACCTGTTGGAAGCGTCAGCCTCAGAGTAGCTATAGCCATGTTTGGCCTTTCCAATGATCCATGCTTATAGGATACATCATCAAAAAATCTATACACCTGAAGTCTTCTGCAATGATCTATTAGCAAGGAGGTAAGAGCTCTGTATCCACAGGCCTCAAAAATTATGCTGTATTGTGATATGACTAGAACACAATCCTCCTGTCTAGGATTACTATAAGCCATCTCCAGATAGTACCTAAACAAGCTCAACATTCTTGCAACTTGTCATTGATCAACTGCTGTGTGGCTGCATCTAAAGATATCATATATATTGAAGTCATACTGATATGATTTTTGTGATCTATGATATATATACAACTAAATATGGCAGAAACCCATTTCTGTGCTGCTGATAACAAACCAACTGCTATGTGATTTTGCAACACAACTTTTTGTATTTGATATTTTTCTTTATTAACTAGAGATAGAGCCTGCTTTGTATGACTTAAGGTTTGGCTGTGTACTCTGTATCTTATTCACCAAGGATACAAGAAAATAAAGAAAATACCTCATCTGCATGAAAATAAAAATAAAGAAATAAAGAAAATACCTCATCCACATGAGTTTAAAATTTTATTTATCATATAGTCTTCTCTTTAGCTATAACCACACCATAATTTCCCATAGGCTGTATGGTTTGAACCTAGTATCCTAATAATGCCAGAAGAAAAACCAGAAGTTCAAACATATTGAGTAACATTTTCAAATTAAGTCAAAGTTTAGGCAGTAAAAAATTTACTGGATAAAATGGAGATCAACAGACTGTTGACTATAATAGATAATGTTACCTTCAGTATACATTGAAATATGGGTTTCGATATTTAAACCTTAGGAAGTAAGCCAGAATTAATAAAGGGGTGATTATAACAGCTGCTTCTCTGCTTGTCATTTCAATTTTGCCTATTCATAAACCAGAAAAATATTGTAATGCATGTCTGTAATTTCAGTGACTCAAGAGGCTGAGGAAGAAGGATTTTAAGTTCAAGGTTAGACTCAGTAACTCAGTGGGGACTTAAGCATCTCAGTGAGAATTTGCCTTGTCTTTAAAAACAAATGGGCTGGAGATGTGATTTGTGATAAAGTGTTCTGAGTCCAGTTCATGGTACAAAAAATATTCTGCTTTTTTGTGCCACTATCTAATTTCTAAGACAATAATGAAAGATTGACAATAATGCAATCTAGAGGATGTGAGTTGTGGCTTTGGGGACACACAGAATTGATCTTGAATTCCAGTAAAGTTGCTTAATATTCATGATATCTTTGAAATATTCTTTCACACTGAACAGCTATGTAAACCTCATCCGTCACAAAAAGCAGAATGATACCAAGTGTCAACATATTAGCAATTATTTAGCCCTATCTGTACACATAAAGTTGACAATGTATTTTTACTCCTCTTGTAGCAGAAGTGCTGAGTATATTTCCCAAATTTTGGATCTGAGCTCTTATTTTGTGTGTGTGACTTATGTAAGTCTGTGACTACGAAAGTGTATTAGTCAGGAAACACTTTGAATACTTTGTTTTTACTTTCATAACACTGTCACCTCTATGAGAATGAGCCCACCTTAATTTATTTGATTCTAAGAAGAAGGGTGCTTTTTTTGGCAACCATATCTCCCTCTGAAGTTCAGTAACCTTACCAACTATCACCTAATGCAGTAAAAAGATCCCAAATGAACCCAGCCTTAATTGATGATAAGCTCACACTTGAGACAATAATTTTTATATAGTTTCTTCTTATTCAGTGATACATATCTAATTCACTAAACATAAGCTGAATGCCAGGATTCAATCACATGTGGAACAGAAGTTATGTAAAAAACATATTGTGCCATATAGGTACTGGTTAAATTTTTATTAATTTAAATTTAAACTTTAATCTCTTGACAGGATTTATTGAATTATATGAAAATATGTGTAGACTTCTATGACTTTAATGTTTGATGATATTCTCAGAGTACCCCATACAAAAGATAAAATTGAAGTCACAACCCTGCATTAGGCTAAAGACAAACTGCAAAATATTTTTTTTAAATGTTTAGACTCTAGTTTCTGGGTTACTGATGATCTGATGACCTAGAGTCTTCTCTCTAGTGATACCAATCTCTTTTGGTTAAAGTGTGATATCTAAAATGAAAATGGATCTGTGACCAGAATCCTGTGAGAAACAGTGTCCACTTTTGTACACGTCTGAGTTGTAGATGGCTGCTCTCTCCCAAAGTGCAGAGTCTCTCCTGTTTTTTGGCACTGAGAGAATGTTGTTTGGTATGTTTATTCCATAAACTATGACACAGAACTGAGTTGTCTTTTTTTTTCCACCTTGCTGATGTCAGGATATTTATAGATCTCAACATGGAATATAGCTGTGGTGAACATAGATATCCCTGAGAGGTCAAGGGAGAATTATAGGATGAAGTTTGAAAAATATATTTATTTATTAGTAAATTTATATTTTCAATAATAATAATATTTTGGATATAATGGTTTAAGTTATTAAATTGATTTAAGCTGTACTTCTTAATTTTTATTATGAATACTAGTAATTTTTAAATTATACTAGTTCATTTTATTGTTTTTCCCTCTGGGAAAATATTAATGCCTTAGGACATTGCTTAAAAGTTTAAAATAAAATTTGCTTTCTCATAATACCAGACAGTACAAAAGTTAAATGAAATTTTTTTTTTAAAGAGAGAGTGGAGAGAGAGAGAGAGAGAGAGAGAGAGAGAGAGAGAGAGAGAGAGAGATTTTTTTTAATATTTATTTTTTAGTTTTTCGGCAGGCACAACATCTTTGTTTGTATTTGGTGCTGAGGATCGAACCCGGGCCGCACGCATGCCAGGCGAGCGTGCTACCGCTTGAGCCACATCCCCAGCCCATTAAATGAAATTTTAAAGTAATTTTGATAAAATTTTTATTCTTAAAAGTATATATTTGGGGTGTGTGGGAGATCCTGCCTCTTGGTTTTATTTTCCCCATTGGGTTTCTTCCCACTGAAATTAAGTTTTCATGACATGAGAAGAACATCACATAATCTTTTTACCTTTCTCCCTCTCACGAAGGTGTGGCTGTAGAGTTTAACAGTGGTGATGATAATACAAATGGTGAGAAGTGATGAGATGTCATTCCAAGTCCTCATCAGCCTCCCCAGCTCAAGTGCATTTTTTATTGAGCTGGTTGAACATCTGTTCATTTGCTCTACTCCTTATACTAAATTTTGCAACTTTTTTTACCTTTTTTCAATTCTTGTTACTTACCACCAGATTTTTCCATGACATCATTTACTCTAGGGCCAGAAACATCTGGTCTGGTGGTCTTCACCTTGGTCTTCTCACCCTTCCCTCTTATTAGGTGAGGACAACCTGCCAGAGGCCTCACTCTCTTTATCAAAGTGAGGGGAAGTGATTTGTTTATGTCTGAGGGCAATACTGCAGGGCTTCTTTAGGCATGCCTGGTGAGACTGCATGTTTCAAACTGAAGTTTTTAAAACGGAGTTTTTCAAGCCAGGCTTAAGGCCATCCTCACAATAGTGTAGGTAATTTGTCCAAAACTAAGGTTTTTGGTTTTTTTTTTTTTTTGGTTATTGTTGTTTGTTTGTTTTCTTAATGTATTTGTCCTCAATTGAATTTTTTTCTTTTCTTTTCTTTCTTTTTTTTTTTGTACCAGGTACTTAACTCAGGGGCACTGAGACACATCCCCAGTCTTTTTTTGTATTTATTTAGAGAGAGGATTTCACTTAGTTGCTTAGTGCCTTGCTTTTGCTGAGGGTAGCTTTGAACTCATGATACCTATGTATAATTCTTTTGCGCCACAGGGATTATGGCCTGTGCCACCAAGTTTGTGTTAGAGTCTGTAAACAAGTCAGATTGGCACCTGTTGTTTTGCCTGAGAAATGTTAAAGTCTGTAAACAAGTCTGGATGGCACCTGGCCAAATGTCAGAGGGAGTGGTTTGTGAAGTAATAAAATCGAGCCATTAAGTGTGAAGATTCCTGATTGGTTGACTGCTGTATCTAATTTATGCTAATTAAGATAAGCTGTGCAAAATGTATAAATACCTCTGTTATCCTACAATAAACGGCTTCCATTCCTGCTGCATCAACGTACACAAGTTATTCGTCACCCCCCGTTTATTCTGCTGCAGCCGGACTGCGGCAGATGGTGGCCCGTTACGGGGAGCCCCGGGACACTCGGGGGTAAGTGACGAAAAAAGCTGCCCGTCCACAGATAGGACGGGAGCAATCTGCTCGTCCCTAGGCAGATAGGGTGAGAGGAAAAATGGCCATTTCAAGAAAATGGAGAAGACTGATACAGTATGTTTGTGTCTTGTTTTGTCTTGAAATGTTGTATTGTCTTTGTGATGAAAATATGGAAGGGGCGAGAAGTAAATTGATAAGGGAAAAAGGCACCGCAGTGGAACCAAGAATAGTTAGGGCATGTGTTGATAAAAGCCCAGAAACTCTATTCAGAAAGAAAAAGAAAGTTCAGAAGAAAAAGGATTATCAGGAAAAAAGTTGCATCAAAAGGCTATTACTGAATACTTTTCGATACCGGAGGGTGCGTGAATCGGTGCAATGGTGGCGAGGCATGGAATTTCCAAGCGGCGGCAGTTGCGGGGCTCTTCCCCGCCCCACTGCCCGGATCGCCACTGGGAGCCCAAATGTAGACCTGACCTGGAGGCACAGTCTCGCAGGCTTTTGCTCCCTGTGCCTGGAAGCAGTTTGAGTCTGGGACTCTCCCCAGGGCCATCTGGGGTTGCCCGGAATGCTACAGCTGACAAAAGAAGCTACTGGCGTCTCTGAAGTTTGATCATTTCCAAGGCCAGTAACTACAATGGGTCTCCCACACCTGGAGGCTGATGAGTAAAGAGTACTATTAAGGCTTATTTCAAATGTAAAAAACCTTGAGATAATGTACTAAATTGTTCCGAAGGTTGTTTTCTTAGTGAAATGCTACAGGATTTTCTTTAGCCATCCGGAATTCCTGCCTTCGTCCCAGTGCTGGTGAAAACAAAGGTGAAAGAATTTACAATGTTGCTGAGAACCTGAGGAAACTTCAGCTGAGAAATGGACGAGACTTCGGAGCTGTTGCTGTTTCTGCTGCTACAACTTAAGCTAGCTGCCTGCAGAACTTACCTGGACTGTGATTTACCTGGACTGTGAGTTAATCTATTGAGACACTGTTTTACCTGGACTGAGACAACAAACTGTAATATACAACAAATTATAACTCGATATTTTTGCTAATTGTGTCATTGATGGTATAATTTTTCCAAGGGCTTCTTGCATGGAGCCATCAATTAGCTTGAAATTGTAACATTTTGTATCCTCCCTTTCTGTTTCTAGCAGGTTATTTATGGTGTTTCTGTAAAAGACACTATGGTCCTTATTTAAATTAAACAAAAGGGGGATATGTTAGAGTCTGTAAACAAGTCAGATTGGCACCTGTTGTTTTGCCTGAGAAATGTTAAAGTCTGTAAACAAGTCTGGATGGCGCCTGGCCAAATGTCAGAGGGAGTGGTTTGTGAAGTAACAAAATCGAGCCATTAAGTGTGGAGATTCCTGATTGGTTGACTGCTGTATCTAATTTATGCTTATTAAGATAAGCTGTGCAAAATGTATAAATACTTCTGTTATCCTACAATAAACGGCTCTAACTCCTGTTGCATCAACGTACACAAGTTATTCATCACCCCCCAGATATTCTACTGCAGCCGGACTGCGGCAGTTTGTTTCAACTGAGTTTTTAAATATGTAAGACAACTTTATTAAAATGACATTTAGAAGCATTCCTAATATTCAAGCAAACTCCTTTGTCCTGGTGTGGCTGGAAATAAAAGTGGAACTGGACTTTAATTTAAATAATAAGAAAGTTCAATTGCAAGGGCTTAATTAGAACACAGATAATTAGAAGGTTACAGGCCATAGCACTGTTGTACTTTTTTCTTAGTTGTAGATGAACAAAGTATCTTTATCTTTATTATATTATTATTATTATTATTATTATTATTATTATTATTATTATTATTATTAATGTGGGTCCAGTATCAAACAGACTGCCTCATCCATACTAGCGAAGCACTCTACTACTGAGCAACAACCCTAAACTCTTACCTGGTATTTTTTTAATATTTACTTATATTTTATTTATTTATATGTGGTGCTGAGAATTAAGCTCAGGGCCTCATATATGCTAGGCAAGCACTGTACCACTGAACCACACCTTCAGCTCTTTCCTGGTACTTTTTAAATACAATTTTTATATAAATTTTAATTAGTAGCTTTAACCCTTTTACAATATTTCTTTGGATTAAATCAATAACCTAGAAATCAGTGAAGCAAAGTCTAGTTTTATCTCAAACTCTGATTTTACTTCCTCTTTCTTCCCCAGACCAGACACCTTATCACAGTGTCTGAATTAAGATTCCCCCTTCAGGAATTTACTGTATGTTGTCCACATTCCAAACTTCAAAATTTACCTATTCCTTAGTTTTGGAAAAGTCTTACAGAATTTGTCCAGAGGTACCAAAATTTCTTGGAGTGCTCAGAAGAATCCATATCTGAGTCTTGCCTTTTAGGGAGCAGTTTCAATTATAAGTAAGCAGCCTCTAAGGCAAGTAGATGGATGATCTGCAGCTGGAAGAAACCTTTTCATCAATACCTTGCATCTAAAAGGCACTGCATTTGATTCCTTTTATTAGATACTGTGAATAAACCTACAATAAAAATGGAAGCGAAGTAATTTCTTAAACAAAAGTGTTCCAATTTCTTTAGATATTTATCCAGAATTATAATTACTGGGTTATAGGGCATTTTTTAAACCAAGAATTGTTATTTATTTTTATTTATTTAGGCACTTTACCACTGCGTTACATCCCTATTTTTTTTAATAAGACAGGATATCACTGAGTCACCTAAGCCATTGCCAAGTTTCTGTGGCTGGTCTTGCATTTAAGTTCCTTCTGTTTCATCCTCCTGAGCCCCTGAGAGTACAGACATTCACAATAATACCCTGCTTCAAAAAAAAAAATATTATTAGTGGATTATATGGCATTTTTATTTTGAGCTCTTAAGAACCATGATAGGGGCTGGGAATGTGGCTCAAGTGGTAGTGCGCTTGCCTGGCATGCGTGTGGCACTGGGTTTTATTCTCAGCACCAAATACAAATAAAGATGTTGTGTCTGCTGAAAACTAAAAGGAATAAATAAATATTAAAATTCTCTCTCTGTCTCTCTTAAAAAAAAAGAACCATGAAATTTTTTTCAAAAGCATCTTTATTAACTTTATATTGTAACTAAAATTTTTATCTATACATATACACCTATATTCTGGAGTCCCTACTATTTTACAAATATTTGTTTACTTTGGTGTGGTTTGGTGCTAGGAATTGAACTCCGGGGGTGTTTACCACTGAGTTATGTCCCCAGTCCTTTTTTTTCTGTGTGTGACAGGTGATATATCACTAATATCTCAATAAGTTCCTTATAGCCTTGCTATGTTGTTAAGGCTGTCTTTCAAATCATAATTCTTCTGACTTGCCTCTCCAGTCTCTAGTATATTTGCCACCACATCTAGCTCTTTCAGATTATTATAATAACCTTTTCAACAACACTGCCCAGGCTACGCAAAATCTCTTTGACTGATGCATTTTATCCCTGTGGAAAGTTTATATGAAGTAGCCAATGTAGGACTATTCTGTAAAGATTTGTTGGAATAAACAGGGATCATTGTTTTTT
Source organism: Callospermophilus lateralis (assembly GCF_048772815.1). NCBI lineage: Eukaryota > Metazoa > Chordata > Mammalia > Rodentia > Sciuridae > Callospermophilus > Callospermophilus lateralis. The sequence goes on from NW_027514223.1 coordinate 1,148,670, forward strand.
AACCTCCTTTCTGAACTGCTGTTTGGTATCATAGTTCATAAAAGTGCTGGGAAAAGAATGTAAATTCATTGTTTGAAATCTACAGAGATTTACATAAGCTCAATCACCCTTTGTTCTAGAGTTTGGAACTTCAGGATATAGTAACATAAATAAAATATGTTAAAGTTTAGATATTCAGTACACACATCGACACACACATCCACACACACACACACAAAAGCTTTCTAGGAGCAATTGGTAGTTCTGGCATTATTACCTGTGTATCAGGGACATAGTAACATAAAAAATGTTAAATTTGAAACATTTAATACACACATACACACACACAAAAAAAAAACAAAACAAAAACTTTTTCTAAAAGGAATTGGTAGTTCTGGCCTTATTACTAGTCTTTCAGGGTTGGGGCAGGATTCAGAAAGTGCTAAAATCTCACTCAAGCTAAGAGTAGTTGACTGGATTCCTCCCTATTTTACCTATAATACAAGGTAGAGTGAACTTCATCTGTCAGCAATAGCAATTGGGAAAATATGCTGGCAGTTTTTTTTTTTTTTTTGAGATAAATTGACAGCTTTGATATTTGGATATTTTTGTGTCTTGGTCACAGCTTATGAAACACTTGTGAAGGATTTTATGGCTCCTAGATATCACCATTTTTTTGTATCATTTCTTTCATATTTCCTTCTTTCTACTCTTTTTTTTTTTTTGTGGTGCTAGAGATTGAACCCAGGGCCTTGTGCATACAAGGCAAGCACTCTAAAAACTGAGCTACATCCTCAGCCCCTCTCTCACATTTCTGTTCACTAGAGGTGATAATGGTAATTGGGGATTTTGTACCAAATGTGGTACATTTCTTAATACCAGACTAATATCCAGTGTATCTAAATCTCTCTACTCATTCATGATTTTGCCAAAGAGACACTCACAGTAGTTTTTTCCTTAAATGTATCTATAGATGGAGGGAGAGTGTCTCATTTATTATTCTGCTTTATTTTCAACATCATTTCCTCTTAATATTTGCTTTTTATAGTGTTGCTAAGGTTGGAACTGACTATCTTGCACATTCTGCATGCACACTCTAACAGTGAACTTTGCCACTATGTCCCAATTCTAACTTTAGGTTGCATAGATTCATTCATTCATGTCTATGTTATTTTTCATATGATCGGTTTTACATATGCCTTTCAGTACACACATCGACACACACATACACACACACACACAAAAGCTTTCTAAGAGCAATTGGTAGTTTTGGCATTATTACCTGTGTATCAGGGACATAGTAACATAAAAAAAAATATGTTTTAATTGCTCTTAACAATGCTATTGATCTACATATGGTTTCAGATTTGATTCATATTATGATATATTGGTCTGTATTATTGCAACATAGTTTCATAATATACATTAAATGTGTCTCATAACAATAACTATATTTATTTTTTTATTAAAAGTTTTGAGGTATTATACATATATTTTATTTCCTAGATAATGTTTTGGTCCCTTCTTTTCTTTTCTTTTATTTGGTACTTGGAATTAAATTCAGGGAAATCGAGTCACATCTCCAAACCTATTTTGTATGACATTTAGAGTCAGTGTCTCACTGAGTTGCTTAGGGCCTCACTTTTGCTGATGCTGGCTTTGAGCTCACAATACCTGTCCCAGCCTCCCAAGGTACTGGGATTACAATTGTGCACCAACAGGTTCAGCTCTCTTCTTGTATTTAAAGAAAAACATGCTAAAATTTTGATAGGAAAATATTATATATTAAATTGAGTTAAAATAGTTGTCTTTGTATTGATTAGTTTTATTTATGCACATGCTATTTTATTTGCTTTTGTAAATTTGTATTTAGTTTGTGATAAGTTCCACATATTTTCCTTGAAATCCATTATACATGTGATGTATTTAACAGATGTAACTTCAGTATAATACTTATGTGGTATTTTGTACTCTAATTAAACCAAAAATCTTTCTGGGCTCCAGAAACCATTTTTTCTCAAACTTTATTATTTTTATTTTTCTGAATCACCTCCTCTTTCCTCCTATGCCACAGATTTCTATTGTATTGACAAGTATAGCTCTAGTCTTATGCTATCACACACATGAACACTGTCATGGTACACACAAACTATAATTTCTACAGGTCTAAGCTGGTTGGTGAGGAGTATTTCATATATATATATATATATATATATATATATATATATATATATATATATATATATATAGTTTTCATGATGAAATAACAGCAATTTCTACTCCATCTTTAGTTCATGAGGATTTGTTCTGTGTCCTCATCAATACTTTGTATTCTCTTTGCTGTTGTTTCTTACTGGAAATTTAAATCAGGGGCACACAGAAACTGGGTCACACATAGATGCTTAGGGCCTTGCTAAGTTTCTAAGGCTGGCTTTAAACTCAGGATTATCTTGCCTTAGCATCACAATCCAATGGGATTGAGGTGTGTGCCATGGAACCTGATTCTATTTTATTTTTATATTGAAATATATATAACTGGGCTGGGGATGTAGCTCAAGTGGTACGGTGCTTGCCTGGAATGCGTGCGTCCCGGGTTCAATCCTCAGCACCACATACAAACAAAGATGTTGTGTCCGCTGAAAACTAAGAAATAAACATTAAAAATTTCTCTCTCTCTCTCTCACTCACTCTTTAATATATATATATATATATATATATATATATATATATATATATATATATATAACTTCTGAAAATAATTTATTCTTGATGTTAAGAAAGCATAGAATACCATTTTCCCCTACAAATAACCCCCCCGCTTTTTTTGGAAAAGATGTCAATTCTTTTTTGAAAAGATGTCAGTAGTGCTAGATGTATAATTTATTAATGTCTAAATGGCAAGTTTATTATTATTATTATTATTATTATTATTATTATGCTATGTATTAGTTACAAAACTTTATTTGTTCGTATTATTATAAGGTATATACTCTTTTCTATAACTTCATAGCATACATCATTGTGTATCAAAATTACCTTTAGCAGGTTTGAAGGTGAGGGGAGGGATTGTGGGGTTAGAAATGATGGTGGAATATGACGTATATTGTTATATAAAGTACATGTATAAAGAAGTGAATTCATGTCAATATAATTTGTATAAAACCAGAGAAATGAAAAATTGTGCTCTATATGTGTAATAAGAATTGTAATGCATTCTGTTGTCATATATAATTTAAAAATATTTAAAAATTAAATCTTATTTATTTAATAATATTAGTATTAAAATAAATACTACTCCTTTCAAAAATTGAATAAAAAGGTCTGTTGGTGAGTTGTAAAACTTTATAAAGTACAAAATGTATCCTGAACATTTAGTAATACATAAACCTAGATGTAGGTATTTATAGTGTTGTCAGCAAAATTAAAAAAAAAAATTACTGTAGAGTTCATTTTTTGCAATGTATACTCATAATTTTATGAGATGCATTTTGTACATATACATGTATACTACTATTATATATAATTAATAAGTGATTACTACATCTCACATTAACTACATTTATTTCAAATTAATTTGTCTTTGAAAGCACCAATATATGACACTCTTTGATATGTACACTTGGTGTGTCTTCAAATTATTCAATTTTATGTATTATGTTCTTTTCTTTATTCTCCTTTTTATAGAATTTCTTTTTCCAAATTATTGAGATTAACGAATTTTAAACAATTCAGTATAACAGTGCAGTCTTTAGTTTTCTTTTTTTAACCCAAGACAAAATACATCCCAATTTTAATAGGCTTATTGTTATGTAAATGACTTTTAAAAATCTGCATATATATAACACCCTTACCTGACCTTACTCTGGACTATTGATATCTAGGTGGAGGGGATCTCAAAGTGATCCATGGAAAAGGCAGAACAGGGATGGGTCAGGATGTGCGATTGGTGGATACTGAGTATGTAGTAGTGAGGATTAATGAAAAAGTATTGGTGAAATAGGTACCGGTAGAGAAAAAAGTGCTGTGAAGGAAAGAGGGAAAGAATGACCAACTCAAGAGTTCAGATTTAAAAAGTCTAATGGTGGATCAATGGTAGTATGAGGGTAAAGGGTAGAATCTTTGGAGGAAAAAATAAGGTAAAAGTGAAAGAAGAAGATAACTCTGGCACAGTCCCCAAGAGAAAGAGTCAAATGAACACTACCCTCTATATTCATGCTATATATATTGCAAACTTCTATAACATTAAAGTCAGCCAGCCTCAGCAACTTAGTGAGGCTCTAAGAAAATCAGTGAAACCCTTTTTCTTTATTGAATATTTTATTAAAGGCTGAGAGTGTTTCTTAGTAAAAAAACATATTTGATTTCATTTTGTAAAATGAGAGAGAGAGAGAGATCTTGAAAAAATAAAAAAAAGTAATCAGTGACACTCTTAGTGTCAAGGATGTGAATAATTTAAAAGTAATAGTGAGGATTTGGGAGTTCCGGGGAGAGAGCGCATGCGCGAGTGTAAGTTGCCAGGGAAGAGGGGAACCTGACGACTCGGAAATTTGAATACCACAGTAGCATGGAGTGTGACCTCATGGAGACTGACATCTTGGAGTTGTTGGAAGACCTAGGTTACAAGGGCCCATTGTTGGATGATGGCGCACTGTCTCAAGCAGTCTCTGCTGGAGCCAGTTCCCCCGAGTTTACCAAACTCTGTGCTTGGCTGGTATCTGAATTAAGAGTGCTCTGTAAACTAGAGGAAAATGCTCAAGCAACTAACAGTCCAAGTGAGGCTGAAGAATTCCAGCTTGAGGTGAGTGGGCTACTAGGGGAGATGAACTGCCCATATCTTTCACTGACCTCTGGGGATGTGACCAAGTGCCTTCTCATACAGAAGAACTGCCTCCTTTTGCTCACATACCTCATCTCAGAACTAGAAGCTGCCAGAATGCTCTGTGTGAATGCTCCTCCAAAAAAAGCTCAAGAAGGAGGCGGTAGTGAGGTCTTTCAAGAGTTGAAAGGCATATGTATTGCTCTAGGAATGTCCAAACCTCCAGCCAATATAACTATGTTCCAATTCTTCAGCGGGATTGAAAAAAAATTAAAGGAAACATTAGCAAAAGTTCCACATAATCATGTGGGAAAGCCTTTACTGAAGAAGCCAATGGGACCAGCCCACTGGGAAAAGATAGAAGCAATTAACCAAGCCATAGCTAATGAATATGAAGTTCGGAGAAAGCTGCTAATAAAACGTTTGGATGTCACTGTTCAGTCCTTTGGCTGATCTGACAGAGCTAAGAGTCAGACAGAAAAATTAGCCAAGGTTTATCAGCCGAAGCATTCAGTCCTATCTCCTAAAAGCACTATTTCTGTTGCTCATCTTTTGGCTGCAAGGCAAGACTTGTCAAAGATTTTAAGGACAAGCAGTGGTTCCATAAGAGAAAAGACTGCCTGTGCCATCAATAAGGTGTTGATGGACAGAGTACCTGACAGAGGTGGTAGACCCAATGAAATTGAACCTCCACCCCCAGAGATGCCACCATGGCAGAAAAGGCAAGATGACCCCCAGCAGCAAGCAGGAGGTCGAGGAGGAGGGAGAGGTGGTTATGAACATTCCTCATTTGGTGGACGTGGAGGTCATGAACAAGGAGGAGGGAGAGGTGGACGTGGTGGCTATGACCATGGTGGCCGAGGGGGAGGAAGAGGAAATAAGCATCAAGGAGGCTGGACAGATGGTGGGAATGGAGGAGGAGGAGGAGGAGGAGGAGGCGGCTACCAAGATGGTGGTTATCGAGATTCAGGTTTCCAGTCAGGTGGCTATCATGGTGGCCACAGTAGTAATTATCAAGGCAGTGGTTATAGTGGTTTCCAAACATCTTCATACACAGGAAGTGGATACCAGGGTGGTGGATACCAGCAGGACAATATATATCAAGATGGTGGGCACCACAGTGATCGAGGTGGTGGTCGTGGTGGAAGAGGTGGTCGTGGAGGCTGGGGTGGTCATGGAGGCCAGGGAGGTGGGTGGGGAGGAAGGGGGAGCAAAACTTACCACCAAGGGGGTCAGTTTGAACAACACTTCCAGCATGGAGGCTATCAGTATAATCATTCTGGATTTGGACAGGGAAGACATTATACTAGTTGAGGCTACAGAACCTTACATTTTGCTAGAACTCAAATAATAGAAACTTAGTTTCAGAATCCTGAGTCCAGCATCTATTTTGAATAACGTGAGACCACAGGTGGTGGCAGGCAGATTCCTGCTTGGCATAAACATTGTAGGTCTTCCTTTGATTCTGCTTTTTTTGTTGTTGTTGTTGTTATTGTTGTTGTTGTTTTTAATGGACTTACATAATGGTGTTTATTTGAGAAACACATACAACATCTCTCCTTTCTATGAAAAAAAGTTTTTAAAAGGTAATTAAAGTTGTCTTTAATTGACCAGTAGACTAATTCCACAGTCAGAACATGCATACTTTTTTTGAAGAAATTACTTGAATAAAGTAGTTTTTAATATGCAGTTTTGAAAATGAGGATTCACCTAGACATTTTTAGATTTACTACTAGAAAATCGTCCTCATATTAACAATCCATTTATATGTGTTTTGTGTAAAATATTGTAATGCCTATTTTCTGAGCACAATTCTGCCCCTATTGGCATTTTATTCAGAGAGGTTGTGCCACATTTGCTTCATGATAGACCCATTAGGTCAGTTCCTATTAAATGAGCTCTTCTGCAGATAGCACATTCAGTAGCCTTATTCAGTTGATGGAATACTGTACCATATGCTCAACTCTGAAAACCTTGAACACGGCCAAATTCCATAAAGACTATAAAAGCAAACTAAGTTGTGAACCTATAGTACATTTAGGCATTTAGTTAAGTATAGCAACTCAAGCTGACCTGCATCCATCCAAAACAAGTTCCTTGTTCAACCTTGTTTTTACTTGAAGTCTGCTAGAAGAAATAGCAAACCGAAATTTGTTTTATGCACGAGTTAATACCACTGGCTCAGCAAATACAAGTTAGTTTGCTTCGGGCAGGAGATTTTTTTTTGTAACAGAAGAAATGCACTACAAAGTAAGGTAGATTTTGCTTAGTGCAGGAGGCCCTTTATTATTGCTGCAGAAAACAAAAGCCTAGCTGAGTTGATGTTTTACATTCTCCTTTACTGAAATCTACATGCCATGATGCTTCTTGCTGGGTTTTTGTATACATAAACATTGTCAAGCTGTGAAAGAAAATGGCTGGAGGTGTGCTTTGTGTGAAAGGTGAGCAATAAAGTATATGTATGTTCTCTCTTTGGTTTGAGTTTTATTTTAGCTACTTTTGAATACTAAAAATTCTGGATACTTGGGTCAAGCTTATGAGCCAAGGATTTTGTTCCCAAAGATTCTTGAGTATTTCCTTAAAACAAAGTTAAGTAAAATGTCACACTTATCCTAAAACCCTAAATAAGTTGAAAAATGATCATTTCTGAATTTACTTTTATAACAATAGGGCTAGAAAAATGCATTATGCAACTCCAGCCACTAGGTGTAGCTGTTGCCATACCTAAGATAAATCAATGTCTCTAATCTTGGGAGTTTTTTTTCTCCATTCTTCCTAAAAAAGGGGGCGGGGGTCTTAAAACGAAGTGGATTGAAAATACATTTATTTAACGAAAAACCAACTTTCAGAAAAATCATGTCTTACCATTGAAAATGTTTTACTTAACTGCTAAGAACTTCTAATAACTAAAACCATCTTTGAAAGACCTCATTGATCCTTTTGTTAATTTCACCTGCCTGTTTTTCAGCTAACAGATGCCATTCTAAAATGTTCAAAATGTTTCATCATTAAAGTTCTAAGTTCTGTTTTAAAAAAATAAATAAAATAAATAAAAGTAATAGTGAGCTAGTTGGAAAAATTATCTAGGTTATTAACTACTGCTTGGGAAGTTAGTCTACTCTCCAGAATATAAAAATGAGAGAGGAATTCTTTATTAAAGTGTATATAAGAAAAAAGAGGACTTTTAACACAGCTTTTAGTTGACCCAGACAACTTAAGTGGGTGATTAGGGTTCTGCCAAGATGATAAATCCTTGAGTTATTTGGAATAATGTGATTTTATCTAGTCTTCATAAATGAAGACTGAGGTCTAATATAAATCAGGCTTGGCAAAGGAAAAACATTTCAATGAAAAGTAAATGTATGAATAAACACATAAAACAATACTTAACAAAAAGTCAACATTGAGAATATTTATGCAATTATGTAATCACCAGTAGTGTAAAAACAATGACAACTAAAGAAAAAGTGAATTAATAAAAAACAAATAAATAATGTAATGAATGAATAAATTAATGAATAGCTAACAAGTGCAAAGATGTAATGTGACTGGAATTGTCAAAGTCAGCTTGTAGCCATGAAAAAGTGTAAAGGTACACAGAAATGGTGTTTTACTACTTACTGAGACATACCCTATGAACTATAAATTCCACTCCTAGGTGGGAAGAGTTGAACACAGAACCCATTCACCTGTCTCTCTCACTTGGGAACTGTGCAAAAAATTACCTATTTCCTTCCCTCAAATTGTATTGCTGCTTCCAAGAACACTACCCTCTATATTCACACTATCATTGTAGACTTGTAGCATGTGAACCCCTCTACTGTTCATTTTTCCTCTTTTCTTCATTGCTGTTTTTTCTCCCTACCCCCATATCATCCACCAATACTTATTTTGTATAGCAAAATCTACAAACTCAGCAATCTCCAGTCTTATATCTTACTATATCCATTTCCTACGTTGTGCATAACCACTTTGAGATCCCCTCCATCAAAACATTAATAGTCCAAAGTGATCAGAATGGGGGTAAAATTTGCAGAACATTAAAGATCAGTTACACAACAAGAAAGCTATAAAACTGGGCTTCATTTAAAGGTGAAAATAGAAAGAAAATCTTTAGACTTCACTAGTTAAAATAAAGGATCAAAAATTTATGAGTCAATAATTTGAATCATACTTGTGAGTCACTTTTTTGGGGGGAAGGGATATAAGCACATTTCTAATAAGTTTAAAGCTCAAACTGTTTTTTTATGAGACAAAGAATGTAAAATTTAAAAAAAAATATATATTAAAGTAATTAAAAATATATATTAAAGTAACCATTTTCATAATATATATATTAATATATATTATAATATATATATATATATTTTTTTTTTCCACAAATTGCTTTAACCTTATAAACAGTTATAAGTGTCAATACATTTCTGTCTGGGCTAGGTCCTATTATTTGAAGAAAACTTTGCCTTAAAATAACCCCATACAGAGACATTTAATGCAATTAACAGGCCTCAAATGATAATAATAATAATAATAATAATAATAATAATAATAATAATAATAATAATTGAGGTGGGGAGGATTTTAGGGTTGTGAAGCATACCTATAATATAAGTTACTTTAAAAGACATCACAGGAGAATTTTATACACTGTCTGAAGACATATATGTATATATTATTTATAAAAAGTATTTATGAGTTCTGTAGTGAGGGTGCACAAGTCCAATACACAGTCTTTTTTTTCTTGAATATTTTTTGTTGTAGGTGGACACAGTACCAATAGTAGTTTGTTTGTTGGCTTTTTAAAAAAATATTTATTTTTAGTTTTTGGCAGACACAACATCTTTGTATGTCGTGCTAAGGATCGAACCTGGGCCTCCCGCATGCCAGGCGAGTGTGCTACCACTTGAGCCACATCCCCCTCTTGGGTGGCTTTTTAATGTGGTGCTTCGTATTCAACCTAGTACCTCATGCATGCTAGGGAAGTTCTCTACCACTGATTCATAACCCTACTCCCCAAAGTCTTTTACTTAATCTCTTGTGTGTGTGTGTGTGGGGGGAGAGTGTGTTCATGTAGAGCAGGGGATAGAATCCATGGCCTTATATCAGCAAAACAAGCACTCTACTGACTAAGCTACAATCTCAGACCTCATCTGTAGTCGGTTAACAATGACAATGGAGCAGCCTGTCATTCAGACTTTGATTCTGTGCCCACTTGGCTCAGGTTGGAGGAGGTGCCTGAAGCCTTGACCAATCAGTCTCTTAGGTGAGAACTGTACAATCCTCACAAAGCCGGTGATGAGGGGGCGGGATTCCACAATCTTCTGTTCCCTTGGTGTCTGGAGCCCGCCATTTTTTCAATCTTTTTGTAGGCTTCTGTCCTGGATCCGGAGCTCAGGTGTCTGTGCTATGCAGAATCTGAAAACAAACCACAGGGAGAACGCTGAGAACCCTGAGATCCAGGAAATGGTAAGAGCGCCTTGTTATACTGAGACTGCGTAGGAAGGTGGCTTAAAGCTGACAGGAGTGGCAATGGTGGAAACTGGCAGTCATGCCTAGGGACTCCTCCTGGTCCTCTCCAGTGTCTTGGGGCCAGAGGGTCTCTCTGTGGTAGCTTAGCCTTCACCTCCCTCTGACTAGTCTAGTGAGGCTTAGATCAGCAGTTGAAAATCTGGGCATTTTGTTCCATAATTGTATGGTGTTTTCAGCTTCTTTCTAAAGCCCTTTGTGGGCTTCCATGTGCCATGAACCCAGCATGTCTCCAGAATGCATAGTGAACACTGAGATAATTACCAGGAGAGAACTACAAATCCATTTATTGAATTCTTGCATGAGAGAGGCTGTTAATTTTAGGGCTTCTTACTCATGAGGGTTTGTTTGTTTGTTTATTTATTATTATTATTATTATTATTATTATTACTATTATTGTTATTTTTGTGTGCATGTGTTGTTTTCTTTTTGGTACCAGAAATTCAACCCAGAGGTGTTCAATCACTGATTCACATTCCCACCCCTTTTTTAATACTTTTATTTAGAGACAGGGTCCCTTTGAGTTTCTTAGGGCCTCAGAAATTTGATAATGCTGGCTTTTAATTCATTCCCTTCCTGAGTCCTGAGATTTTTAAAAGTAGCAGAAGCAGTATCTCAAATCCAAAACAAAAATCTGAAATTTAGAACTTCAGTTTAGCTCTCCATAGGTCTCAGAATAAACCCCTAGTTTTCTAGCTCTCTGTTCACATATCCAAAACTAGGGTTCTCTGTTCACAGAGAATACGTATAAAATAGAATAGATAATATAAAGACCATGTAATGCGGATAATGGGCCTCACTCAAACACACCTGGTGGCTAACTGAAAGATGTTAATGAGCACCATTAAGGCCTATTTCAAATGTAAAAGACCTTGAAGCCCACTTGTGGGAACACCTTCAACAAAGTCCTTTGTCCCAGGGGTGATTCCTGATTGAATTTGAAGAAAAAAGGATGGGTCACAGAAAGAATGAATGTGAACTCATAAGGTAGTCAGGATGCCTTATTCCAAAGCCTATTGTAAATGCATTATGCTTCCTGTTCTGCCCAAAACCATCAGAAAATATCTAAGATAGCACAAAAATGAGTTTTTTTTTTCTGGTATCATTTCTCATACTACATGGTGGGTGTTCTATTTCTTCTTGCTTAAATAGATTGTTTTTTTCAAAATTTATGAGACAAGAACCCAGATTCAATTTGCAAACTGAGAAATTTTGGTTCATCTCAAAACTCCACTTTCAGCATTATTAATCATTTTCCCATTTTTTATTTCAAATGTATGCATCATTTACAATGTTTTTCTTCAAGAACTGGAGGGCACTTTTAAAACATTTTAATTTATCATTCTGAGATTTTCACAGGAAAATAAAGCAGAATTAAATTAGGTGGGTGGACAATTGGTACAGAATAGAGGACACAGAGACCAATCCACAAAGTTACAACTATAACTATCTTATATTTGATAAAGGGGCTAAAAGCATGCAATGGAGGAAGGATAGCATCTTCAACAATTGGTGTTGGAAAAACTGGAAATCCATATGCGACAAAATGAAACTGAACCCCCTCCTCTCACCATGCACAAAAGTTAACTCAAAATGGATCAAGGACCTTGATATCAAATCAGAGACTCTGCGTCTGATAGAAGAAAAAGTTGGCTCCGATCTACATTTAGTGGGGTTGGGCTCCAAATTCCTTAATAGGACACCCATAGCACAAGAGTTAATAGCAAGAATCAACAAATGGGACTTACTTAAACTAAAAAGTTTTTTCACAGCCAGAGAAACAATAAGAGATGTAAATAGGGAGCCTACATCTTGGGAACAAATTTTTACTCCTCACACTTCAGATAGAGCCCTAATATCCAGAATATACAAAGAACTCAAAAAATTAGACAATAAGATAACAAATAACCCAATCAACAAATGGGCCAAGGACCTGAACAGACACTTCTCAGAGGAGGACATACAATCAATCAACAAGTACATGAAAAAATGCTCACCATCTCTAGCAGTCAGAGAAATGCAAATCAAAACCACCCTAAGATACCATCTCACTCCAGTAAGATTGGCAGCCATTATGAAGTCAAAAAACAAGAAGTGCTGGCGAGGATTTACATTGCTGGTGGGACTGCAAATTGGTGCGGCCAATTTGGAAAGCAGTATGAAGATTCCTGGGAAAGCTGGGAATGGAACCACCATTTGACCCAGCTATTGCCCTTCTCGGACTATTCCATGAAGACCTTAAAAGAGCATACTACAGGGATACTGCCACATCCATGTTCATAGCACCACAATTCACAATAGCTAGACTGTGGAACCAACCCAGATGCCCTTCAATGGATGAATGGATTAAAAAAATGTGGCATCTATACACCATGGAGTATTATGCAGCACTAAAAAATGACAAATTCATGGAATTTGCAGGGAAATGGATGTCACTAGAGCAAGTTATGCTTAGTGAAGCTAGCCATCCCTAAAAAACAAATACCAAATGTCTTCTTTGATATAATGAGAGCAACTAAGAATAGAGCAGGGAGGAAGAGCAGGAAGAAAAGATTAACATTAAACAGAGATATGAGGTGGGAGGGAAAAGGAGAGAAAAGGGGAATTGCATGAAAATGGAGGGAGACCCTCATTGTTATACTAAATTACATATAAGAGGTTGTGAGGAGAATGGGAAAATAAAGAAGGTGAGAAATGAATTACAGTAGATGGGGTAGAGAGAGAAGATGGGAGGAGAGGGGAGGTGGGATAGTAGAGGATAGGAAAGGTAGCAGAATACAACAGTTACTAGTATGGCATTATGTAAAAATGTGAATGTGTAACCAATGTGATTCTGCAATCTGTATTTGGGGTAAAAATGGGAGTTCATAACTCACTTCAAGCTAATGTATGCTAATGTATGAAACATGATATGTCAAGAGCTTTGTAAGGTTTTGAACAACCAAAAAAAAATAAAGTAGCATTTAATTACAATAATAAAAATTTCAAATGCAGGAGAAACAAGTATGTCAATGAAAGCGAGTTATGGCCCCAAAGAGGGGGAGAAAAAAATAACTTCTTTTTTTGTGTTACTGAATTAACTGGGGAGAAAATGTTAGTATTTGAATGCAACATCATTACTCTTGAAAGCACTACTCACAAATCTATCAAGTTCAAAATAAATGCTACTTTACTTTTAATCTTCTAGCCAACCAACCAAGATGTTATTAAAAACATTAAGAACTCCTAAAAAAATAAATAAAAAAATAAAAAGAATGAATCTCTCCTAAATGAGGTTTATGTGTCCCAATTAAAGATTTTTAAAAACTGTAATGGGTCATCAATTGAGGGTTTATTTATTTATTAATTTGCTTGTTTACTTATTTATGGTCAGACAATCTGGGGTTGTGGCTCAGTGATAGAGCACTCACCTAGCATGTGCAAGGTCCTGGGTTGGATCCTCAGCACCACATAAAAATAAATAAATAAATAAATAAATAAATAAATAAATAAATAAATAACTCACAGAAACATTCCAAATATTTCAGGAAACTCTTTTATTCTGGTGTGGCAGGAAAAAAATAAAAGTGGGACTAACTTGAATTTAAATTACATGCAATTTCAATCTCTCTCTCTCTCTCTCTCTCTCTCTCTCTCTCTCTCTCGCTCTCGCTCTCTCTCTCTTTCTCTCTCTCTCTCTGTCTCTCTCTGTGCTGGGGATTGACCCCAGGGCCTCATGCTTAGAAGGCAAGCACTCTACAAGCTGAGCTATTTACTCAGCTTCATTTTTTCGGGGGGGGGGGGAGACCAGGGATTGAAGTCAGGGGCACTCTACCACTGAGCCACATCCCTACCCCTATTTTGTATTTTACTTAGAGACAGGGTTTCACTGAGTTGCTTAGTGCCTCACCATTGATGAGAGTGGTTTTGAATTCATGATCCTTATGTCTCAGCCTTGTAAACAGCTGATATTACAGGCATGCACCACTATGCCTTCAATGTTTTTTTTTTTAAAGAGAGAGTGTTTGTGAGAGAGAGAGACAGAGGGAGAGAGTGATAATTTTTTAATATTTATTTTTCAGGTTTTGGGGGACACAACAACTTTGTTTGTATGTGGTGCTGAGGATTGAACCTGGGCTGCATGCATGCCAGGTGAGCGCGCCACCACTTGATCCACATCCCCAGCCCCAAACAACTTCAATCTTAAGGGCTAAAGTACACGCAAATTAGATCAGAGTCCATGCCAATATCTTGGTACTATATATATAAAGTTGTTGATAGACCTTATATTCCAGTGCCTCACATGTGCCAGACAAGTGAGCTCCACTGAGCCCTAGCCCTGACCTCCTGGTACATTTTTTTATGGGGGATATTGGAGATTGAACTCACTGACACTTGACTACTAAGACAAATATCCAGGATATATATATATATATATATATATATATATATATATATATATATATATATATATATATTTTACTTTATTTAGAGACAGGATCTCATTGAATTTCTTAGTACCTCTCTTCTGCTAAGGCTGGCTTTGAAATTTTGATAATTCTTCCTCAGCCTCTTCAGCAACTAAGGTTACAGGCTTGAACCAACACATCCAGCCCCTGGTACATTTTTAATACCTGTTTTACGTAGATTTTAACCAGTAGCCTTAAACTTTTTTTCTAAAATATATTTGATTTGAATCCATAACCCAGAAATCAGTGAAACAGAATCTATTTTTTATCTCCAACTCTGCTTTTGGTTATGTCAGTGTCTGAGTTAAGATTCCCCAATAAAGAATTTACTATGTCTTGTGTTCTCATTCTGACCTCCCATATGACCTAGTACTGAGTTTTAGAATATCTGAAACAAGGTTTCCAGAGATTCAAAATTTTTTGGAGTATTTAGAAAACACCACTCTCTGAGTCTTGTCTTCTAGGGACCACTTTGAATTTTAAGTGTGTAGCTTCTGATGGAATGGACTAATTGGATGCTTTGCAGCTGGAAGGCATTTTCTGATATACTTTCTATCTAAAAGGTACTTTATTTGTTTCCTTTTATTAGATACTGTGAATAAAGGTAAAATAAAAACAGATGTGTGGCAATATATTTAGCAAAAGGAGTCCAAATTTTTTAAATATATATATACCCAGAGTTATTATTACTGGATTGTATGGCTTTTTTACTGAGAATTATTATTTATATATATTTTTTTTATCTATTTAAATACTGGAGATTAACCCCAGGGCATTTTACCAGTGTGCTACATACCAGTCTCCAACACTTATTTATTTATTTATTTATTTTTGAGAGAGGATTTTACTGAGTTTCAGAGGACCTTGCCAAGTTCTTGAGGCTGGTCTTTAACTTGAGAATAAATCCCTAGTTTTTCTACCTCTTATTCTCCTGAGACACTGGGAGTACAGGCATGTATGATTTTGCACTGCTACCCCAAATTATTACTAGTGGATTTTGTGTCATTTTTATTTTGGGCTTTTAAAGAACCTTAACACTTTTATAAAAATATATTTATTAAATTTATATTGTCACCAATATTTTTACATATTTGTGTACCCTGGAATTCCTATTAATTTTGAAATATTTACTTGGTTTTGTATGGTTTGGTACTGAGAATTGAACCCAGAGGTGCATACCACTGAGATACATCCACACTCTTTTTTATGTTATATTTTGAGACAGGTTCTCATTAAATTGATTGTAGTCTTGTTATGTTACTGAGGCTGTCTTTGTACTAACAATTCTCCTGTGTCATTTTCAATAGCTTCTAGAATTTTAGGCATATGCCACCACACATGACAATTTTAGATTTTTATAATAGCCATTCCAACACTACTGAATAGGCTGAATAAAATCTATTTGATTAATGCATTAAATCTCTGAGGCAAGTTTATGTGAAGTAGCCTGTGTAGGAGTGTTGTGTAAAAATTAGCAAGGATTGTGGAATGTGATAGACATTATTATCTAAAGTACATATATGGGGCTGGGGATGTGGCTCAAGTGGTAGTGCGCTCACCTGGCATGTGTGCGTCTGGGGTTTGATCCTCAGCACCACATACAAACAAAGAAGCTATGTCCGCCAAACACTAAAAAAAGAAATATTAAAATTCTCTCTCTCTCTCTTTCTCTCTTTCTCTTTAAAAAAATAAAGCACATATATGAAGACAGGAATTGATTTGAACATACTTTATATACAAACAGAGGTATGAAAAATTGTTCTATATGTGTAATAAGAATTGTGATGCATTCCACTGTCATGTATTTAAAAAAATGAAACAACAAAAAAAAAATCTTTATATGTATTGCTGAGAATCAAACTCAGTGCTTTGCACATTCTAGCAAAGTAGTCTACCACTGAGACACAACTCCAGCCCATGTACCCAGCTTTTTATACTCTCTTTGCAGTAGTCAGAAACAACTTTAAAAATTAAAATTGCATTTGTATCACTTTTCCTAGTACAGTAATGTATTACTAACTAAACTTATTCTTAATATTTTTAAAAAATAATCTAATGGATGACTGTTATTTTTTCCAGAGATTATTTTATCACTTCTTTAGGGCTTGGTAAAGGGTCTTTTTTTTGGAATATAGATGTCTTCTATTATCAAATGGGTCCATGCTGTGTTGAAAATAGTGATTCTAAAACTTCACACAATCCACACATTTCCAAGACTATAGGGGAAAGGGAAAGACAATATTCACAACCAAGAAACCATTTCCCATGGAAGCCTAGTATCAGTGTCCAACCTGGAGTGTAATCCAGATCTTTCAGTGGTAAGGTTGTTTAAGAACCACAACCATAGGTTTTGGGGATCCTCTAAAGTACACTGAATGGCTTTAAATCAATTACTCTATTTCAAAATAAAATTTCTGCTACCTACTTAAAAAATAAAGCACTATGAATGAGAAAGGTTAATGGGACTTAAGTTCTTTGGAGATACTGAGGTTGACCTTCAATTATAGTTTATAAGTAGTCAAATAAGAAGGGCCTTAGAGTTGTCTCAACTTTTGCAACACATGATATGGAGTAGTTAGATGAACTGACATGAAATAATAAAAATGCATTTCATGAAAGTGATATCACAGAAATTTTCAGGGTAGAATCTTGGAAATGTGGAAAAAAATATATTCATATACATATCCATTACTATAGAAAAAAGAAGTGATAAGTATATGAGTATGAGGGTAAATTCAGTGTGCCTCATGCATTGTAGGTTGAAGGTAATGATAAAGTAGTAACTGAGGAGATCCAGAACTCTATAATCCTGGGAGACATTTATAGCAATTTAGAAAACAAAAATAAAGTTAAATCCCTTTAGATTTACCTCTGTCCTCTTTTCCTCTTATGAATTTGATTCTGTCAAATGAGATTATGTGGGTATGGTTCTCTCTGAATTTATGTTTTCTTTTGTTTTTAGGATTTTGTCAGCTCTGTCATGTACAGCCCTGTCTTAAACTCACTTTGGGGGCTATTTTACCACCTGTTCTGGACTGCAGAGCAGAGACCCACTTCACTTATTCTGTGCAATGAATTGACTTTTGTCAATCTTTGCAAACAATGGTTGGAAGAACAAGCATATTGGAGGGTCTTTCATATCCTATAATATGGTTGTCAGACCCTGTGGGTTAAAGGGCAGTTACTTGCTATGTTTGAAACATCTTCCCTATGAGAAGGGCTTATCTATATTTTTTGTTTTGGAAGCCCCATAAACACAGAAGAGAAGCATTTATGGTAATGAACAAAGGAATGCCAGAAGCCATTAGATATGATAAAATACAAAAAAATTAAATCTTCTCTTAGAGCTTTTAGAGGTAAAAAGTTTACTTCTGTTTTGTGTAAGAAAACTAAAATTTCTCTTTGGCATGACATTATTTTGATGTTTTAAACTTGCTTGCAATTTTTACCTGTGTTTTGAATTCACCAATGCCTGGCTATCCCTTACCAGATAACAACCCTCTCTAAAACCTTACTGGTGCCTCATAAATTCTGACTCCTGCTGACCAAGTACCAATTCTCTCTAAATCTCAGTGGCAGCTCATAAATTCTAGTGTCTGGAGCTGAATTTATTTTCTACCTTGAAATGTTAACCATGTAGATCCTTAACCTGCTATTTTCCTTTGTATTATGATTGTCAAAATCTTTTTAGCTGTATGTACCATAGACACCCACCTCCTTTGTAACTTTTTGTGCTATAAAAACTTTTTCCTAAAGATCAGGGGGATGATCTCTAGCATGGAATCTTGTAAGAGACAGACCTGGCCAGATTTTGTGTACACAATACAATCTTGATTTAAAAATTTGAGGTTGTGGTCTTTTCTTTGTGTTTTGGTTTAACATTAACCTTTTTTTTTTACTTCAGTGTAAATAAAACCAAAGTACACAAGAAAACTCCTGTAAATTATTCAGGTGCATAAAAATAGTCATTCTTTACTGAAATCACAGTATTCAATATAGAAATGATATAAGCTTGAAAATTAAATAAATATCTCAAATATCAAGGGAGTTTAGGAGTTAGAAATTTTTTCTTTCAGAATATAGGTAGTAAAATAGGATGAAAGAGAAAATGTGAAGCATAAATATATTAAGGAATATGCAAAAAATCACCAAAATATTCATTACAAAAAATCATATCTACAAAAATAATTCAAAAGAAGCAGTATTTTTGTCTGGAATACCCATTTTGACAGGAATGGAAGTTTTGGTTCTCTTTTTAAGTAGTTTTACTCTTAGTGAATAATCTTTGTACTATTTCTGCATTTTACTGGCTGGAATTAATTATAATTCATATATCTGTGAAAAAGGTACTGAATGCAGAAAAATATTATTGCTCATGTTTAAATCACCTCCATTAGTTGATCTTTTCCTTTTTAAACCAAAAATCTGCATAAAACCATCTCTTAATAAATATCTCTATCTCTGTATATTAGCAGCAACTGAGTTATAAAATTTGCTATGATAACTTGTCTATAAATTTATTTAAACTATAAATTTGCTATTTAGCACTTAGGTATAATTCTCTATGATGTTCTTTAGTTATTTATGTCTCCATGCCAAGTTTTATACCAAGGTCTTAGTATGTGCCTTAATTACTATGTGTAGCAATGTAGGATTTATGTCTTATTTGTGACACTTTGTTTCCAGAACTGTGTCTAAAGGGAAATATGTACAAAATGATTATCCAGGAAAAAAATCTATCTAATATTATATTTTATTTTATATTTTTTTATATATTTATGTATGCATATTTTTATTATTTAGAAACACCCTTTGGTCTGAAACTACAGTGATACTAGTGTATTGTAGCTTGAATTGGTTGTGAGAAACAAACTAAAAAGACTTTTCTCTGTGTTGTTTGGTGATTTCTGCAACCTCAGCAACCTAGTAAATAATAGTAGAAATAAATAAGTAACTCTTTAGTTTGAGGCAGAACCACCAAACTAGATGATGTTTTGCTTCTGCTTTCTATCTTGATCATAAAAAACATACCTTTAAATTTACATGAAACACTTTTGGAATTCTGTTCTGTTAGTTCTTCTAAAAAAATTAATGAAAGTGAAAAATAATGCAGGGAAGATAAATAATTAATTTCAACCAATTCATTTCTTTAAATAAATAATTTTTTTCAAATCACCAAAAATTCTAATTCTAAATTTTAGAAAAGTTAAAAGCTTTAGAAATATCCTAAGGCAATTTCTCTTTTGCTCAGAACATTAGACTATATCTCCAACTCATTCTTCTCTAGAATTGGACTGTGTGCAAACATGAAAAAAAAATGCTAAGATGCCCCACATGGCTTATAAGTTTTAAAATCCTGAAAGGAGCTCAAATCTGCCATTTTTCTACTTTACAAAATACAAAAATCTTAAATTTGTATACTTAACAAACATTTGCAGAAGTGTAATTCAAAATAACCTAAAAAAAAATGAAAAAAAATAATTGAAGGACTGACCCCCTGAACATGAGGGACTTATAATATTGAATTTCTTATATTAAATGTCTTTTTATCATTGTCAAAATTTTCCATGTTTATGTTATCAATATATTATTCAAAATTTTTATGCATTTAATAACAAATATCTAATTTTCTATTTTATTCAGTCTTTTAAAAAATTAGTAGTAATTAATATTAATAATTTAATTCTCATGCTTGTTAAAGTATGAAACATATACTTTAAAAGCTATGGCTATAGCAAGTGAAAAAATCCAGCCTAATTTCCTTTTAAGATTGGGAGCCATCTCATCACAAAGGCATGAAAAGTTAATTTCTGCTTCATTATAAATTACTGTGATTTGTAAACTTGCTTGAAATGCCTGCCAGTGCCTTGAACTCATTCGTGTCTGGTTTTCCCTGATGAGATTAAAAACCCTCCCTGAAATTTTAGTGATGACTCATAAATTCTGGCTTTCCCTGACCAAATAACAACTCACTCTGAAACTTTAGTGGTGCATCATAAATTCTGATGTTGTGATCTAAATTTACTTCCTACATGCTAAACCATTTAGACCATTAACCTACTACGTGTCTTTCTATTACGCTTGTGAAAATCTTGTTATTTGTGGAAGTTCTTAAGTCACTCCCCTTTTGTAAATTTTTGTGCTATGAAACTACAGTCCTAGAGAACTGGAGTGCTGAATTCTTTTCCCATGGGTTTCAGGAGAGACTGTTATCCTCAAATGCAGGACTCCCAAAAGACCACCAGAGACCAATATTGATGTAAGCACCAAAGAGGTATTTATTGCAAGCTAGCTCAGTCCTCCACACACACAGAAACTGGTGGCTTAGAGGCCCTGATCCTGGGGTTTGCAGCAGTTTTATAACTCTTTGGGGAAGGCAGGAACCTCACATACATCATAGCATCTCGTAGCAAATCATCACACATCTTGGGAAAATCATAAACAACTCTAAAACATGATTAGCACATTCACTGGTGGGAACAAGTTGGGTAAGCGTGGTTGGTTAGTACAAGATGGGGATTCATTTGAACAGATTGGCTTAGGCCATGAGGGGAGTATATGCTGAACTATATGGTTTCCCAAAATGTTGTCAACCACCATAAAGTACTGGAAGTTTCATTTGGAATCCCAGGAATTTTCCCTGTCTCATGCAGATTGGTGGCTGCTAGGGGGCTGCTATGGATGCCCACCTAGCCTGACTGAGTCAGGGACACCAGGCACAGCATATCTCTCCTGTTATTTGTAGATATACTACTCAGCAGGGTGGGTATGAGCCTAGGAGTACTCTGTGTGTCTTTCCAAAGACAAGAGTCATGCCTCCTTCCTTGGACAGTCTTTGTTCTGAGGTAGAGGCTGGTTTCTCACTTTGTACCTTATTTTTTTATGTATTATTTTAGCTGTAGCTGGACACAATACCTTTATTTCACTTATTTATTTTTATGTGGTACTGAGGACTGATCCTAGGATCTTGCACATGGGAGATTAACACTCTACTGCGGAGCCACAATCCCAGCCCCTTATGTGTTGTTTTTTTGGGGCATTTTTACTTTAGGGGTTTTCTTCCCAGTTCAAAGTTTAATCTGTCACCTAAAAAGAACATAGATCAAAAATAAATTTAAATAAAATTGGATACTTATTATCATTATTTTATATTAATTCCTGAATAATATACAAGCATATATAATCCATAAACTGAAATGACTTTATATTTAAGTTTAAATGAAAATGTTCTGTTGGTTGGGTTAGTTCCCACTTATTGGAAAACAACCTTGCCTTAAAATAACAGCAGCCTGAGACTCTGGGGTACATTTCTCAGATTAAAAAAAAAAAAAAAAAAAAAAAAAAAAAAACAGCACTCAATGACCTGAGATTCTAGCCCTTATTCATGGCTGGATTGGATAATATTCCCTGTCACTCAAAAAAACGGCTCATTTCTCTCAAATTCAATGTTCATGATCTGAAGCCCTTCCAATCAAGAGCATTTTGTGGGAACTGTCCAATCATGTGTGTCATCAGGGAGGAGGAGGGTGGGCTTTCACTTCTTGTCTCTTGAGTCCTCCATTTTTGCCATCTGTAGTCTCACACTTCAGATTCACGGGTTGTTCTGCTGTGCAGGAACTGAGGATCCCAAGTAGCCCTACTCCTGAGAACCAGAAAATGGTGAGTGTGCATTGGCCTAGCAAGGGAGGCTGGGGGAGGAAAACTATTGGAATCATAAGACTGGCTGTGTTGAAAACAAGAGCTAGCAGATTAGGACTCTGGGCAGTCTCTGGAGTCTGCAGGCTTAACTCCTCCACTGGGCCACTATGTCCTCAGTCCTACTGGCCAACCAGGTGTGGAACATGTCAGTGGCAGAGACTCTTTGCTGCCTTCCTTATGCTCAAAGGGCATCCTCAGTATTTGCATAAAATACTATGTGGCAGGTGTGTTCTTGCAGCCCAGTGTCTTACCAGATGCTGGAGATTGACAGGTAGAATAATTATCAGAATAAAATCTCCAAGGTCCATTTTCTTGCAGGAAAGGAGCTGTCATTTTGGGGTACCTAATTTTGCTTTTAGCTAGCTAATTTTCATTTTGACATTCTTTTATTTTTACTTTCTTCATTATTATTATTTTGTTAAAGTTAGGTGAACTCAGGGATACTGTACTACTTAGCCATATTCTTGGTAGTGGAGCCAGATTTACAGATAGGTAGTTAGTGTACTTAGGTAAATTGGGTGTAATATCCAGTAAAATCAAGAATGAACACCGTATTGAGGATGGGTCCAGGATAAGGGGAATTGAAAATGTCCCCAAGGCCCTGAGCCCATCCCAAGGAAATTTTAATGAAGCAGCTCACAGCAAACATGGAGATGCTAATCCAAAAGCCCTTCCTGCCCAGAATACTCCTTCAGCCCACCTGTCCTCCACACTTTGGGTCTTCCCGCCTACATTCCACCAATGTGGCAGGAATGTGGGATATCTGAAAGAAGACCTTAGCTATAAAAAAGCCAAAAAGACCTTAGCTATAAAAATGCTAAAAAGATCTTAGTTTAAAAAAAATCCCTTTCATGGATTCTACATCTTTGGTCCCCTTTTTCTTCTGGGGAGAAGTCTTTTCTACTGTTCTTTAATAAAGCTTCTACTTTCCACTCTAAACATGCCTTGGCACACTTCTCTGGTATTATACTTCAGCATTGGGGAAGCAAGGACTCTTCACCTGTAAACAGCCCTAACAGGTTTAAATTTATTTTGAGAAAGGCTGTAGCTAAGTTGCTGAGATTATTTTTGTTATGGTTTGATTTATCTATAATTTGCTATTGCAATAAAGCATACTGTTTTTACATACATATGTATTCATATGGGGATCTTATTTATATTGTGATTCTTTATTATTGTAATATTATATTTTCACAGTATATATGAGTAGTAGGCCATGATAAGTTCTTTTTTTGCTCTTATAATTGAAAAGGTTTTTGGCTAAAGTTACATATACCTTTGTAGATGAATTTTAAAAATTTATGCTTTGGTTTCTTACTTCATTTAAAGTAAAGGTTGATGATTTGTTTTATTATTGCATTATTGTTGTATTTAATAGTCAGGTTTATTTTGACATAACCATAGAACATGAAATATAATTTGCTCCCCTTCAGTATCCAGTAGTTCCCCTTTCCTTATTCTCCTACTTTTTTCTATTGTACATTTATTTATAGTTTTTTTTTAAATTATTGCTTTATAGAATACACATAAAAGTAGACTTCACTGTGATATATTCATATTTCTACATAGCAGTATTGGTGAGATATATTGTTGGTTAATTTGGTGGAAAATTATAACCTTTCTGATGATGTTTTATTATTTACATGGGATGTATAATTCTGTCTTTTATGTGCTTTTTGTGACTTTTATTTTCTCATAAATTCTACATATTTTGTTTCTAAAAATTTACACATGTGAAATACCACTTGCATAAGGCACCTATGAAAAATTTATACATAGTGTTTTATGCTCTTTTTTAAACTGGATATATTATGAAATGTGACTGGCCCCAGTGACCATTTTTCCTAAAGATTATTATTTATCTCTTCAAAGATGTATATTGTATTGAGCCATGCCCTTGGGCTTCAAGTGTTTTGGTGAGTACCATTGCATACTTACATGTTATCATGATCACATATGCTCTAATTTCAGTAAGTCTATGATGGGGAGTATCATGTATATTCAACAGCAAAATAGTTTTCACAAATAGATACTAATTTAAACTCCTTTTGAGTTAGTGATTATTAATTTTTTAAATGTTCATCAATATTAATTAATTTTTCCCATGATGGGTTTTTATTTTGTATTACTTAACTTTCTAAAGATTTTCAATTTTTATAGTTAATAAACATATCTCATGTATAAATTTGAAGTTCAAACTTCTGGCTTGTATATATTTTTGGCTTACAAGATGAGAAAAGGATCCAAAAATGCAGCTAGAGATTGTTTTCAAAAAAGAGAAAAAGGTTTAAATTATCTTTTAAAATTGACTTTTTTCTTTACTCATCATTTATTATAGGTTTCTTATATGATTGTAAGGGTAGGTTATTTAAAGTGGATTCATGGGATTATCTTTATATCTGTATCTGTAGGTAGTAACAGGAAAAATAAATAAGAAATTTCTCTACACTCTGGCTGCAGGAAAATGAGAAAATTTCTTTAAAATCCTATGGTAATAAAATTGTTAAATGGCATACTTACTAAACATCCACGCCTTAAAAATATTTTTTCTGTAATATTTTGGCAGTGAATCATGAATTCTATTATCTGGATTTTGGGTTTTAATATAAAATCATGTGGAATAAAATTTGGCCAATCCTAGAAACATTCATACATAATTTGTTGTTTACTTAATAACATGTTGTGGAGATAGCAACTAGTGAACATATTTATTTTTAGAAATAGTTACTTTTTTGCTTTTAAGTTTCTAATAAGCCTTTTAGATTTATTTCCTTACTGAGTCACTCAGGGCCACTGATTTTTTTTTTTTTTTTTTTTTTTTTGTAATCTCTAGGCATAAGAAATCTGTTTTGTGAGCTTTGTTTCTGAAGAGTTTCTTAACATGAAAGAAAAAAAGTATTTATGTTGCCCCTGAAATGTATTATCAATGCACTCTCTTCACAATGGAGAGAAAATAACATTTCCCCAGACTGACATACCTGTGTCAGGAGCTAACAATACACTGATGATATTTGAAGAAATTTCATACAGTTCTGTCTCTGGGTAGTTTTCTGTGGGCTGCTGAATTGCCATTTTGTATCCTGATACCCAGGATGTTTCGTGTGTATGGGAATAATTTTAGAGGGCACAAATGAATAATGCTCTTCATGGAGGCTATGAATACCTGAATATTCTGTAGTGCACAGCTGACAAAGCCCCTGGAATACACTGTGCAGATTCTATTTTGTTAACCATTATCTGCCACTCACATAAATTTTCTTTCAAAAGCTTGTAATAACCTTTTCACATTAGGCATCCATGTCATCCACATTCCCAGGTACAAAAGTTTGAATCTTTCTTTTCTGAATTACAGGTTCCGTTTCTCTTTGGTTCAATGTGGTATAAATAATTATGTTTTTTTTCTTTCTTTTACACTGTGTTTCTAATAAAAATGTTCTCTGCTCCAAACCTATATTTCCCATGTCCAGCTATGTTTAGAAAATGACATAGATAATTGTATTTGATAATTTATAAAGGAGGGTTGAGAATAATTCTTGCTCCTGTTTCCCTTCATTAGAAACTGACCCAGAACTGTTCTTGGTCCTGAAAAGGGAGGACCATAACCAATCAGGTATAAATAAAAAATGTTGATTGATTGTATATTCTCTTCTAAGAACTCTCTGTTCAGATCCTTGGCCCATTTCTTGATTGGGTTATTATCATCATCATCATCATCACTATTATTATTATTTGCTTAGTTTTTTGAGTTCTTTATGTACCCTAGAGATTATTGCTCTATCTGATATGTGAGGGGTAATATATTCCTCCTAAAATGTAGGCTCTATCTTCACTTCACAGATTGTTTCTCTTGCTGAGAATAAACTTTTTAGTTTGATTCCATCCCATTTATTGATTATTCGTTTTAATTCTGGTGCTATCAGTGTCTTATTAAAGAAATTGGGGCTTAATCTCACATGATGAAGATTAGAGCCTGTATTTTATTCCATTGGACACAGAGTATCTGGTTTAATTCCTAGGTTCTTGATACACTTGGAGTTGAGTTTTGTGCATGGTGAGAGATAGTGTTTTGTTGAAGAGGCTATCTTTTCTCCAGTGCATGTTTTGACACCTTTATCTAATATATAATAATTACAATTTTGTGGGTTAGTCTCTGTGACCTCTATTTTCTACCATTCATCTGCAGTCTGTTTTTTTGCAAATACAATGCTGTTTTTGTTACCATTGCTCTGTAGTATGGTTTAAAGTCTGGTATAGTGATGCCACCTGCTTCACTCTTTCTGCTAAGGATTACTTTAGCTATTTTTGGTCTCTTATTTCTTCAGATAAATTTCATGGTTGCTTTTTCTATTTCTATGAGGAATGCCATTAGGATTCTGATCAGAATTGCAGTAAATCTGTATAGTGCCTTGGTAGCATTGTCGTTTTGATAATATTAATTCTGCCTATTCATGATCAAGGTAGATCTTTCCATTTTCTAAGGTCTTTTTTGATTTTTTCTTTAGGGTTCTGTAGTTATTCTTGTGTAGATCTTTCACCTTTTTCATTAGGTTACTTCCCAAGTATCTTATTTTTTGAAGTTATTGTAAATTGGGTAGTTATCTTCATTTATTTTTCAGAAGATTTTTTCACTGATATACAGAAATGCCTTTGATTTATGGGTGTTGATTTTATATCCTGCTACTTTGCTAAATTTATTTACTAGTTCTAGAAGTTTTCTGGTGGAGCTTTTTGAGTCTTCTAGGTATATAATCATATCTGGCATTTGCAGGTAAATGGATAGCATTGGAGAAGATAATGCTAAGTGATGCTAGCCTATTCCAAAAAAAAATACCAATATAAGGAGCCTGACTCATAATTGTGTAGGGAGGGGGATCATGAGAGGAATAGATGGACTCTCAATAAAGAAGAGGGGTGGGAGGAAAAGAAAGGGGCAGGGGATTAGCAGGAATGGTGGAATGTGATAGAGTTCATCATCAAAAGTACATGTAAATTTGTATCACCATACTTTATATACCACCAGAGATATGAAAAATTGGGTTCTATACATGAAATAAGAATTGTAATGCTTCTGTTGTCATTTCTTTAAAAAATCAATAGAAATATGAAAAACAATGTTCATAAATTATATACATTATATATGTGCATGATATATATGCATATTTATATATATGCATATATGTTTATATATAGATCTAGGGAAAGGCAAGTCTTTTTCCTGAATTTTTAAAAATTAATTTATTAAATTGTTCTAACTTGCTCATAGAGCAGAATGCATTTCACTTCATAGCACACAAATGGAGCACAAAATTTTATTTCTCTTGTTGTACAGAAAGTATACTTACAAAACCCATGTAACTCTATTTTGTGTACAAGAAGATTTTCATCTCATTCCACCATCTAACCTACCTCTATACTATCTCCCATCACCTCCCTCCCCTTTGTCTTATTCAAAGTTTCTTCATTTCTTCCATGCTACCTCCCACTTCTCTCGACTTAGCAGAGAAAACATTAGGTCTTTGGTTTAGGAGGATTGGCTTACTTGCCTTAACATGATATTCTCCAACTCCATCCATTTACTTCCCAATTCCATAATTTTATTCTCTTTTAATGCTCAGTAATATTCCACTGTGTAAATAGACCATATTTTCTTTATCCATTCATCTATTGAAGAGCATATAGATTGGTTCTATAGTTTACATATTACTAATTGTTTTGTTATGAACATTGATGTGGATATGCCTCTGTATTATGCCGTTTTTAGCTCTTGTTGGTCTAAACTGAGGAGTGGGATAGCTGGGTAAATTTTGGTTTCTTTCCAAGTTTTCTAAGGAATCTCCTTATTCTTCTCCAGATTGGCGTCACCAATTTAGAGTCCTACCAACAGTGTAACAGTGGGACTTTTTCCTCACATCCTCACCAACATATATTTTTGCTTGTATTTTTAATAATTGCCATTCTTATTGGAGTAAGATTAAATTTTGGAGTAGTTTTGATTTGCAATTCTTTAATTGCTAGAGATGTTGAACATTTTTTATTGATTGATTGATTGTTTATATTCTAAGAAGTGTTTCTCTTCAGTTCCTTAGCCCATTTCATTTAATGATTGGGAAATTTATTTTTTGGTATTAAGTTTTTTAAGTTCTTTATATATCCTGGAAATTAGGTTTCTATTTGATGTGCATGTGGTAAAAATTTGCTTCTATTCTGTGGTATCACTTTTCACCTCACTGATTGTTTCTTTTGCTGAGAAGAATATTTTCAGTTTGAATTCATCCCATCTAGTGACTCTTGTTTCTATTTCTTGTGCTTTAGTAATATTCTTAAAGAAGCAAAATTTTAAATCCCCTACCTGGGATTACAGGTGTATGTCATCATGATAGCAACACAATTCATCTTCATTTTAAGCCCACTTTCTTAAGGGGCTTTCATCCTAGGTAGAAAAAGAAAATGTTATAGACCGGCCATTGGGTCTAAGGCCATGGCATCCAATAAGGAATATACCATTAATCAATTTAAATAATATACTCAAATCTTTGGATCTGGGGAAAAACATACACACACACACACACACACACACACACACACACACACCATACACTTTCTGGTGTATTAATGTAGAGAGCTTAGTTTCTCAAAGAAATAACTGAGAGAACTCTCAACTTCCATTTTTTAAAATGTCTTCATTAATTTTATAGTCTAGCACAGTGTTTCTTTCTTCCATATTCATATAATTGGAGTACTACTTACTATTCCACTTTTTGAGAGTAGCCACTCTAACAGCTGTGTTCATGCAGAAGATCTTATAGTTGGATGGTCCACTAAAATTCTGATGCAAGCTTTTTAGATTCCAGTGTGCCTTATGCTCACTGGAAAAAAATTGATGTACATCTATTTTAGAAATAAAGAGGAATCTGTGATTGTAACCATTTTTCTTCACTAATATTTGAGATTTTAGCCCATTACAATGTTTGCACACCAATGTGAAAACACTCCTTTTTGTTCTAGAGAGATTTGCACCTGCACAGTTACCAGTGCAGTGCATTCAATGCTTTGAGGTTTCAGATGTAGTCCATTGAATGGAAAAATTAATATCGGGACAAATTACTTCCAGAAAGAATTGGTTAGGTCTGGTATTATTAGTAAAGTGAGCTGGGTGAGAGCTCAGGAAGTGCTAAACTGCCACTTTGGCTTTCAGTGGTGGCCTATATTTCCCTGTTAATTTTTTGGTACTGTCTAGATAAAAGTTCGACTGTCAGCAACAGCTATTTGCATTTTTAGAGAATGTTGACAAATCTCTCTAAGGGATTAAGGGGTTACCTTAAGATTTAACACCTCTTTCACTCTGGTCTAATGGGATAAAGCCCATGGTATTTTGGTCAGCAGTAGACTTTATGTACAACCATGTATCTAGAAAATATCTTATCCAGGTACTGGTTTATACCATCTAGATTCTGTCATTGCACTCAGAGAATTGGAAAATTGCAGAAGATTCTTAGGATAAATTTACCAGAGTGTATTTCCATCAAGTGAGAAATCATTATATATGCCTATATTTGCAATTATATACTGTATAATTGATATAATTTTTATTTGTTGAATTTTCAAATTCGCTAGTGCTTTTTAAATTGTATCTGCTTTAAAAAAATTGTACTGAAGATTAAACCCAGGGGTGCTTTAAAATAAAGCTACATCCTCAGTCCTTTTTTAATTTTATTTAGCGAGAGAGTATTGCTGAGTTGCTAAGTGCCTCACTAAGTTGCTCAATAAAATATAAAAATAAGACAATATTATATATAATATTTTCTTAGAATTTATGATCCTTTTTTCTTATCCTCCTCAGTCACTGGAACTACAGTTGTCCATTATTAGACTGGGCTCATTTGCTTTTTAAAAGCACCAACATTGATACTGGTAGCTCTTTGTTATGTTTATCTTTAATAGCTTCTAATTTTGCTCTTTTGCTTAAGACTTTCTTTACTTTTAGTTTTTAAATTATACTTTTTATTGGGATGGATGATTTGATAATAAATTCTAGTCATTTAATGGCTTACTAATTTTTTGTATGTTTTATTTTCACTTCAGGTATAGATGAATTCCAATTTTTCCAGCTGTATGGAGGTCTAAGTGAAACATAATAACCTGAATGGATATTGTTAAAGAAACAGAACCACAAATTTACCCAGTTTTTTGACTGCACTGTATATGCCCAAAGGTCATAAAATCAGCCTACTACATTGACACAGCCACATTAATGTTTATAGCAGCATAATTCACAATAGCTAAGCTATAAAACCAACCATTCAAGGTTGAATGGGTCCATTCAATGATGACACGATAAAAAACTGTTGCTTATGTACACAATAAACTATGAATCGGCCACAAAGAAGAATGACTTTAGGACATTTGCCAGGGAATGGATAAATCTGAAGATTTTATGCTAAGTAAAACAAGCCATTTCTATAAAACCAAAAGTTGAAAGTTATTGCTGATATGTGAAATCTAAAGCTCATAAAGTAGGGAAAGGTAAGAAAAGAAGATTAGTAGATTGCACAATGGTAAACAAAAATAAATAAATAAAAAAACAAAAGAGACAAGGATAGAAATATAAAAGATATATATCTGTAAGTGAATCCTACCATCATAGCCACCAACAAGAACAGGATTTTAATTAGGATAAGATATATCCAATGCTTGCACAATACCATAAAATCGATTTTAATATCAGGTAGAATTAGAAAGAACCAATAAAATGAAAAAAAAATTATATTTGTTTGAAGAGCTACATGTATATTCTATTATTAATATCATACAATATAAACATCGATCAAAGTTTGTATATATATATATATATATATATATATATATATATATATATATATATAAAATTTTGTATTTTAAAAAATGTTAAAATTATAAAAAGGAAAATTTAAACAGGATTGTTGTTGCTTTTTTAATATTAATAACATACATAAAAACCATAAAATGTTTGAACTTAAATAAACTATTAAATATTTCCATTTAGTGGTCTGTCTACCTTGTTACATTTCAAAATTTCTCTTATACCATTGTTATTGGAATTACTAGAGATCTCACTACACATTCAGAATAGCCAGCTCTATCAGAGAAATAACAAATAAGATTCTACACATTAGTAAATCTCTGATTAGTGGTTGTACAATTAAAATTTGAGGATTCCCTTTCTTAATTACCATGATTTTCTCATCTGAAAAGTATGTATAATTTAGATTAAGGTATAAAAAATTACAAAATATATATTTTTGTGATAATGCCTGAGTTTTATATTGTGTTTCATAAATGGGAAGTATGTATACTTTTTTGAAATAAAATCACTTTTACTGCAGAAGTAGATAATAGTATCATTGTGTTACAAACACTACCTACATGATAGTCTACTAACTCTAATTTCAACTGTAATTACATTACAGACTGTGCAAATATTCCTGCAGTCAATGTGTTATTTATTTACTTATTCTTATTTTAGGAACTGTTAACATTTATGGATATAGCCATTGATTTTACTAAAGAAGAGTGGGAATGCCTTCAGCCTGCTCAGAAAAATTTATATAGAGATGTGATGCAGGAGAACTATAGAAACTTGGCCTTCCTGGGTAAGTTTAATTTCCCTTTAAAATTATTAATTACTAATTATTATTATTTAATTTACTTCTGTTGCAGAGTATCTTCTGGGAACTTCTCTATAAAAATGAGTTTCAGATTTATGTTTCAAAGAAAAAGGGCATTTTTAGTACAGATATTTTACTCTCTCTCTCTCTCTCTCTTTATATATATAATGTATAAAATGTTTTTACTCTTTAATCTGTCTCTGTCTTGGTGTGTTACACATCCTTAACTTTAAATAAGTAATATCTAGTGTAATTTAGTGATGTAAACTATTGTAAACTACACATAGCAGGGGCAGAGTTGAGTCATGCAAATGTCAAGGAGAAAACCAAACTAAAAAATGTTGAAAGAGTAATTATTTTTCAGAAGAAATTTTCAGAAGCTTAGGTTAATTTATTTTGCTTGTAATCATTGAACACATACTGCCCTATATTTATCACATTTTCAAATTCCTTGTTGTTCTCTGTTTTCTTCCTTAGTGATGTCCCAGTTTATTCAGATTAACCATCAAAACTTCCCTTTTGTTGTGAGGGCCAGATGATGTGTTTCAAATCTTTTTGTGAGGAAACCTTTAAAGGCGCAAACAGAAGAGAGAGACACACACATACAGTGAAAAGGAAAAAAAGAAAAAAAAAACTGGCCACCCCTCTTAACAGCTGCACATATATTACCCCAAAATTACATAGCTTCTGATACCATGACTACATTCTAACACAGTGTTTCTTTAACCCCAAGTGCTAGCTAACGAAGATTAGGTACAGTTAATACAAATATAGAGCCCCTTCTCCCTAAGGGCATTACCACAGAAACTAAATAGTGCACTTGTAGAGTTGTCTTAATCGCTTCAGGGAGAAACTGCTGGGAATTATAATTGTGGGACTCAGAGTGCCAATTACAATCACCCCTACACTTTCCTGTCTATTCCAAGGTCAGAATACCAAATAACTTCCCTCTTTTTAAAGGCCTTTTGAATAAATAATATTACTTATCTCCTTAATGCTTAGGGCAGGCATAGAAAACATCAAGTTCCAACATTAGTAAACATCCACCTATGAATATTTTTGACCCAGATGAAATTGAGTATACATGAAGCTAACCAATCCAACAAGTCCAAAATCCATCATCTTGTTAAACCTTATTAATGGTATCTTTAAGGTAATATAAGTCTTTTGAAATAAAATTACTATTATAATTTAAATTGAAGGAACACATGGTATTAAACTTCTTATATCCTTTATGATGTAATAACAACAGACAATCAATTGCAGCATGATTGTCAAGTATGGCTTGACAGTGTTGTTTGTATTCTTCATTAAGCATATTTACATCCATGGAGGCAAGACTAATACTGTTTATGATAGCATAGGTGAGTTTCATAGTAGTTTTATAAGCCAGTAGAGCTAGTCCAGGTAAACCCACCAAGGAGAATGTCAAAGCATTAAATTCTGCCTTAGAGAAAAGCTTCACTGAATCATCACAGTTTTTATCAAGAGAAATAAAACTTTTATGAATAAATTGCACAGGATGGTGACATATTAAATACTATGTGGATGGTAAGGACACATTATTCTGCTAAGACAACAATGAATACCATGAGACATTTTTGCAGGTATATAACAATTTTAAGCAAGTGAGTCAAGATATTATAATGGGTTCTAGAAGTCTAGGATCTGACAGGACTGAATTTCCCAGACCTGGTGTACAAAAACAGAGCAAAATTGTTATTAAGACCAAAGCATTTACAGACTTTTGTGTGAGTTTAGCAATCAAAGCAGTAACAAAGTTACCTAGAGTACATTCTAACCCCATTTTAGCCAACACTTCTTGAGCTGAGGCTGTTATTGATTTCATATCTCCCTAATTAACTAGAATTCAAGTATTTTGGGGTCCTCATTTAATGTTTCTCCTCTTTTGAGGAGAATGCTATTCTCTTGTTTGGATGAACTCTTATCTTCCAGGGTTAAATGAAACTTAGAAATCAGCTTGTGAAGTCCCTGATGTACATTTATAATTGCTATTTTTGAAGCATGAAGCTAGAGTCCAAACAGGACATGTTGGCATAAGTGTAGCAGTCTATGCTTTTCCCCACGTGATCAAAGGCATAGGATCTTGTCATGCTGGTCAGGTGGAACCTCATATATTACATAATTTTATTGGTAATGGCTGTTTGAGAATAAAATGTCTATTCAATGCAGATGACCAATTTTGAGTATTAACTTTATGTTGTATATTGAGCTAATTAACTGTAAATAAAACAATATTTAATGCATATTAATATAAGAGAGGCTAGATCTTTGTTTGTTTCTGTTTTAAAAGGCAAGTATTAGGATACAATTTGCTCACTCAACAAAAGCTCGTCAGAAAGAATTATGAGAAATTTCATGATTTAAAACTATATTTCATTGATTAAAAATTGTGCAAAAGGATGAGATGTAAAGGCAGGAGCATTATCCATCTTTAAACAAATAGGACCTCTAGGAGCAGATCATGCTTGGTTACTTTCCATGCTCTTTGCTGGAACTGACTTGACATTTTCTTTTTTAGATTCAATTCTGTTAGTAAATTTTTTTCTTTTGTTTTGTGTTTTGCAATAATGCATTAGTAATCATAAATATTTTGAAGTGAATAAATCATTATACTTCTACTTTGTATTTTTTTATATTTTTAATTTTTTTTTAATTTTGATTAGTGATTTAATTTCTGGATCATTGTTTTTTTTATTGTGGCATGCATGCTTGGATTCTTTTCACTATATATATATATATATATATATATATATATATATATATATATATATAGAGAGAGAGAGAGAGAGAGAGAGAGAGAGAGAGTCTTTGACTATAATATCAATGCTACACAAAACACAGTGTGATGTGTGTTTGTGTGTGTATGTGTATATATATATATATATATATATATATATATATATATATCCCACTTCTCTTTATATATCCTATAGATTTTTAATTTTTACAGTATTTTACAAGTTGCTTAGACTTGTCTTAAACTTGGTACTGCTTGATAAGCCTCTCCCATATTTGTAGAATTTCAAATTTGCACACTAGCAATGCCCCTCTCATTTTTCATAAAGAATTATTCACATAAACATTGTGCTCATTGATGTTAATATTTTTCAATTTCAGTCTCTAAACTTTTTAAAATAGTTATTTAGTGTTCTTTGAGTAATTCATAACTGTCAGTATCCTAATGTTAAATTCTTAATGTTTTATTTTTTTCTTTTTTTGTAACTTGGATTTAGCCATGCTTCTCTTAGTTTATATTTGCTGTACTATTTTTTATTTGTTCATTAAAGGAGCCTACAGTAGAATATATAGTCCATTTTCAGGAAAAAATATAAAGACTTAAATAAATAAAAATAGGCAAGAACAGTGCTGCATCCTTGTAATATTTGCTAATTGGGAGGCCATGCAAAAGTACTTCATGTTTGAGAGAAGCCACAGAAATTTAGAAACAGCATGGCTCAAACAATTTTAAAAAGACTTGTGTTGTAGTTCATGCTATAGAATTTTGGGAGTAATCTCAAGCATTAAACATGAAACATTAAAAGTTGGATGACCAAAAGATCCAGAATTGCCAGTACTAAGTATGTATCCATGAACAATTAAATCAGAAAATTGAAGAGATACCTCTGCTTTTGTGTTTAGTGCCAAAATTTTTCTCAGTATTAAAGCTAGGGACTCAATGTGTGTTCCCATTAATGTCAAATGTTAAAAATATGTACTTATATACTATTATTATTTAGTTATAAAATATTTTGTCTCTTAAAGTGTTATAAGAAATATATGCAGGACTTTGAAATAAGTGAAAGGTGGCAGGTAGATATTAAGTTGTAGGAACATTTGATTCACAGGTGGAAGTCACAAATTTAGTGAGCAAAATTTTGCTCACCAGGTACTGTGTTTTGTGTATGGTTGATATTATAGTAAAAAATCTCCATATTTTTATTTTATTGAGCATAATTGGGTCAAGAGTTTCATTGTACCACATAGTGAGTGTATTATGTTATTCATAAATACTAGTAGAAGGAATACAATAACTTGTAAGAACAATATTGATAATTATATGAAATAATGATTTTGGTAATTCATTCTATTTAGTCTTTTTACCTTCTATATATAGTATAAAATACCATGATACATTTATAAATAAACAAAGTTGTATTTGTCAATAAAGGAAATTCTCATATCACACAAATGTAAAAATATAAAAATCAATTTATTATACTTGATTGTCATGTGTTGAATTCATCCAAATATTATGGCCATAGGCTATGCAAGGTTTTTATAGTATTTTAAAATGTTTTTATGAAAAATTTTATAGACATATATGTGTATATTTTTTAGTAAATTTTTTTTTCATATTTCTTTTTAAGAGTCCATTGCCTCTTTACCCTTGTTGAATATTTATGGTATTATCACTCAAAATCTACAAGTTATTTTTATGTCTCTATGTCATGGTAGACAAAAACCATTTTTGGACACTCTTTGAAAAAACCAGAAATGTTTGTATATGTTTACATTTCTCTTATTCTACTGACAGTGAAGGTAACTGGTAGATATTTCCCAAATACACAATACTATCTTATGAAGGACAAAAGGCTGTTAATGATAATTTTCTACACTTTATTATATTACTCTTCTTAATGATGTACTCCTCTTGGATACTGTGGTCTCTACAAGAATTTGGATAATATTATCAAGGTAATTTTTTCTTTCCTTTTTTTTTTGAAGTAATATTTTTTTTTGTATTTATGGTGACTTTGGACTTACTAATCTGCTACACTCCTGATGCACTTATTTTACCTTAATTTCATGTTATGTATGTAAAATATATTTATCCCAGTCTAATAGGTATTTTTTTATTTTTGTTTATTTCAAACATTACTCCTAATCATATCCAAGAATATTCACCAGAAAAAGCCCTGAAACATATATTTCATGAAGTGATAAGTGCAAAATATAGAAGTTGTGATCTTGACTATTTCCCACAAAAGAAAATATGGAAAATTACAAGTGAGAGTGAATACCAGAAATCACATAAAAAATCAGGCCTTGTTCCTCACCAGAGAATTCATACTGGAGAGAAGCCCTACAAACATAAAGAATGTTGCAAAGCTTTTAATTAAAAAAAAAAAAGGTCTTATTTACCACAGAGGAACCCACACTGGAGAGAAGCCCTACAAATGTAAAGAATGTGGCAAAGCTTTTGGTTGAAAATCACACCTTATTTGCCACATCAGAACTCACACTGGAGAAAAGCCTATACCTACTATCCATTTTATATATTTAACAGAAGTGTGGGTAGCTTCCAATTGTTTCACATGGAGCCCAACACTTTTATTTTTAACATAATGAAGGCATTTTCTTGTTCTTAAAGTACACTTTCATGTTATTTGTTGTATTTCTGTTGTTCAGGTTGTTCTTGTGGTAGTTTTGGTATAGGAAAGAGAACCTTAAGGTGGTCCACCAATGAGATACATCTCCTGCCTCTTTTGTTCACAAAGTCTCACTAAGTTACCCAAGGTTCCCACAGACTTGCAATACTCCTGCAGACTCCTGAGTAGTTTTGATATGAGCATGCAAATATTAATAGACAAAAAAGAAATAAAAGCATCAATATTTGTCTAATAGAACTTCATTGGAAGAAATATCAGGAACTGTGATGCGGGAAGAGAAGAAAATATCCACATTTTATCAGAGGCTGCACTTTTGTACAACTATGAAAATCAGTAGCCATAGTTTACTTCATGTTGTCTCCTTCTCAGAAATGTCATATTAATTGAAATAAAGAAATACCCATTGCATCTTATTCTAATGAAATCCCCTTTTATACAGAAAATCTTAATTAAGCTTCGCTACAAATATTCACCATAATTGTTTTATGACTATGAGCAAAAGAAAATACAAAAGAGTTCCATGTAGTTAAACTTCCTGTTTCCTGTTGTTACCATGAGCCTGAAAGAGATCAATGTATCAGATGCTGAACGCCTCTTTACTAGTTTTTCACCAGATTTTTGAGCAACCTATTATTGCAATGATATAATATACTTTGTAAAATTTTTTCAAGTTGGAAGTGTATTTGAAAAAGTGTTTTTATTGTAACAAAGTCTTTGTCTTTGAGCCAGAGATATTCAGAGTGATATTTATATTTCAAAGACTAATTGGGCTCAATTGAAATGGTTCAAAAGGTTAGGGGGAAAAAGAGGGGTAAAAGAAGCTCTTTCTTTCTCAGGTAATGATTCTTAAAAAAAAAAACTGTTTTTGAGGTGTTAATTTACCCAGAACTGTGAAAATGGGTACTTTTGTAGATTTTGAACCTCTGAGTACCTTTCTCTTTACACTGGGTTTGAAGTCTAAAACATCCTGAAAATGGTCTTTAGGCCAATTGATTGAGTAGAGTAAAAAGTTTTCTCTCTGAACCTGACTGCAGCCAAATAAATCTCCTTTCTGTTACTCCTCTGGTGTCTGACCTTGTCTCATTCTACTACACTGGCTTCTTTTACATAGGAAAATGCATTTAAACTTTATTTTGGTTGTTGAGTTAATTAATAGGCTACTCTTTTCTTGTTGAATGAATCTTTTTTTGAAAATACATATACTTCTCCATTAATTTGCTAAAGATTTTTTAGCAAATTTGCTATATTTATATATATATATATATATATATATATATATATATATATATATATATATATATAGTACATTTAGCATTATTTTGCTATATATCCTCCAATTTAAATTGTTGTTGAATAGATCTGCTGTGTATATTTGCATATGTAAAAGTGTCTTGCCCCATGCTTGGAATATAACCCTTGTCACTCTAAAACTGAGGCTTTTAAAAAGGAAAGGAGTAAAAGGACATTCTCTCTCTCTCTCTCTCTCTCTCTCTCTCTCTCTCTCTCTCTCTCTCTCTCTCTCCTGTTTCATAACTAGGAACTAGATTGCCTTTTCCCATCCATGAATCAGACAGCTTTGAGAACACATCCACCAGAGGAACCAAATAATTCAGACTTTAAAGATGGCCCCAGGAGATCTGAGGAATAGATATCTCCAAATTAACAAGTGAACAGTTACTCTTCTTTACAGGGAGTACCTGGCAGGCAGTCTTTGAATAGCCTATTTTGAAAATATTCTTTGTTCTGCCAGAAATGGTGACGCATGCCTATAATTCCAGTTGCTCAGGAAAATGAGGCAGGAGGATTGAGTTCAAAGCCAGCCTCAGCAAAAGCAAGGTGCTAAGCAATTCAGTGAGACTCTGTATCTTAATAAAAATTTAAAACAGAACTGGGAATGTTGTTCAGTGATTTAATTACTCTGAGATCAACCCCCACTTCACGCACCCCCCCCCACACACACACCAAAAAAAAAAAAAAGATTCTATTCCCTCAGATGAGCAGAATCAAAGCGTCTACAACTTTAGTCCTCTGTGCTTCTTCCTTAATAGCAAACCAATAATATACCTGTTTTGCCATTTTTTCAAAACCATGTCCAACTTATTAAATTGGCATCAGGGAGAAGGATCAAGGTTTGGTAGCATATCCACCATTTCTGTACACATCAGTTTACAAATAATGAGGATAAAATGTGGAAGTGTAATCACTGCATCAAATATTAACTTTTTTAAATTTTTTTTTATTGGTTGTTCAAAACATCACAAAGCTCTTGACATATCATATTTCATACATTAGATTCAAGTGGGTTATGAACTCCCATTTTTACCCCAAATACAGATTGCAGAATCACATCGGTTACACATCCACATTTTTACATAATGACATATAAGTAACTGTTGTATTTTGCTACCTTTCCTATCCTCTACTATCCCCCCTCCCCTCCCCTACTATCTTCTCTCTCTACCCCGTCTACTATAATTCATTTCTCTCCTTGTTTTTTTTCCCATTGCCCTCACAATCTCTTATATGTATAATTTTGTATCACAATGAGGGTCTCCTTCCATTTTCATGCAATTTCCCTGTTTTCTCCTTTTCCCTCCAACCTCATGTCTCTGTTTACTGTTAATCTTTTCCTCCAGCTCTTCCTCCCTGTTCTGTTATTAGTTGCTCTCATTATATCACAGAAGACATTTGGCATTTGTTTTTTAGGGATTGGCTAGCTTCACTTAGCATAATCTGCTCTAGTTCCATCCATTTCCCTGCAAATTCCATGATTTTGTCATTTTTTAGTGCTGCATTGTACTCCATTGTGTATAAATGCCACATTTTTTTTTATCAATTTGTCTATTGAAGGGCATCTGGGTTGGTTCCACAGTCTAGCTATTGTGAATTGTGGTGCTATGAACATCGATGTGGCAGTATCCCTGTACTACGCTCTTTTAAGGTCTTCAGGGAATAGTCCGAGAAGGGCAATAGCTGGGTCAAATGGTAGTTCCATTCCCAGCTTTCCCAGGAATCTCCATACTGCTTTCCAAATTGGCCGCACCAATTTGCAGTCCCACCAGCAATGTATAAGAGTACCCTTTTTCCCCACATCCTCACCAGCACTTGGTGTTGTTTGACTTCCTAATGGCTGTCAATCAGACTGATAGGAAAGAAGCATGACTTCTGGAAGGAGGCACATCAGCTCAACTCTGCCTTACTTTTCATCCTCAG
This sequence comes from Callospermophilus lateralis, assembly GCF_048772815.1. Taxonomy (NCBI): domain Eukaryota; kingdom Metazoa; phylum Chordata; class Mammalia; order Rodentia; family Sciuridae; genus Callospermophilus; species Callospermophilus lateralis. The sequence continues at coordinate 1,189,408 of NW_027514223.1, forward strand.
GGGCAGCACAGGACATTTCTTAGAAAACCTCACTGGTGGTATCTGAGACACGATTTCAGAAACTTCACTAATGTTAGGGTCCTTGAGTTCAAAACAGCCCTTGAATTTAATGTAGGCCAGCCTGACATTGACCTGGTAGAATAATAGATGGAAAAAATGCCAACAGAAATAGAGAAATAAAAGTTAAAGGGACTGGGTCTTTTCTCCTGCTCACTTTTATTTAACCATAGGTGTCCAGCTAAAAATAGCCAAATGGAAGCTGAGGCTTAGGAGGGTGGACAGAGAAACCTGCCATGCCTGGAAAGTCCAGTGGGACAATGTTCATATGTTCAGAGGTCATGCCAGCCATACTTTGCTCTCCATGGGGACTGAGGTGTGTTCCTGGCCTAGGGCAAGTGCTTACTTGCCTGCAGCCAGATTGGAGGTTGGTGGGGTATGCTGTGCAGGTGGGGCCCATGCAATCCTGCCATGTTTGTCTGTCCCTCCTGTCCAGGACAGGCACCTTGTAACCTTCTCTATGTCCTGCTTTCTGACTTGTTCTCCATTAGTCTCTTACTAATTGTTAGCTGACTTGTTTAATCTGTGCTAGGGACAGGTCTACAGACAATGTCATCCTTTGTCTAGTTCTCAACTTCTGCTCTTGTTCCATAGCCAAGCACAAAATTCTACCAGGCCTGAAGATTGATTCCCCCTGCTTCCTCCTTCCCTACCCACTCCCTTCTTTCCTCCTCAAAAGCCATGGAACTCCTAAGACATATCAGGCACAGTGCTCCATGCTAGGGAAGAAGTAAGCAGAATACTTCCTACTACTTGGAATTTACACTCTAAGGGGAGAGGCTGATCACAAAATGGGGTGACATGGAGGCATCAATGTAGGGTGGTCAGGAGAGGGCTCTTTGATAAGGTCACAGGAGTGAGCTGAGTTGTGGGGCAGTGAGGGAGACAGCTGGGGGTTCATCCTCAGAAAGAATGCTCTAGGTGGAGGCCTGAAGCAGAGCATTCTGGGAGGGGTGAGGCCCTGCAAAACAGTTGTGGGGCTGGATCAAGAGGAGGGGGCAGAGGGGGAAGCTCAGAAAGTCAGAGGAGCAGCGTTGGGGCCACTGAATTGCACTGCTCCATGAAGAAACACACTGGAGCAGATCTAGACAAGACAGAGACAGGACCCAGGTATGCTTAATGGCTATTCATGGCTGCTGGATGGAGAAGAACCAGCGTGGCAAGGACTGCAGCAAGGAGGGCAGCTTCTCAGTCTGGCAGCTACCATCCCCCTGAAATCAGCCCATGGCTCATCCTCGTGATTATAAGTTTTTTCATCCAAACCCTGATTCTCCTTTATTCTCCAGGTTGTGGTGACTGTCCCAGTCCCACTGCCTTGAGACCTGTGCCTGTGCACCCTAGTTTGCCAAACTACCTAAAGCCCCAGTGCTTTCTTTTCTTGCCCAGAGAGGGACTGTGTGACCTCAGGGGCCAGCATCCTCCCTGCTTTCCAGATAAACCCTGTGCAGGAAGCTGGGAATCAGAGCTGGATAGGACAGACACAGTTCCTGTCCTTGGGGAGCTGCCAATCTGGTAGGGACAGATAGAACATCAAAACAGCAAGGAGACTAACATGCACACAGCTGAAACCAATAAATTCTTCAATGACATACTATGTAAGTTCTGGGAAGGACCAAAGTATATAGCATCATATATATATATATATATATATATATATATATATATATATATATATATATATATATATATGTGTGTGTGTGTGTGTGTGTGTGTGTGTGTGTGTGTGTGTGTGTATAGAGAGAGATAATCCCATTTGTGGGAGTTGGTGAGTCTGAGATTTGCAGGGCAGACCAGTAGGCTGAAGTGTCAGGCAGGATTTGATGCTGCAGTCTTGAGGGGGAATTTCTTTTTCAGAAAAGCTCAGTCTTTGCATTTAAGCACTTGAAATGTTTGAATGAAGCTCACCCACATTATGGAGGTTATCTAGCTGCTTTACTCAAAGTTAACTGATTATAAATGTAAATCACATCTAAAAAGTATCTTCACAGAAACATCTAGACTGTTTGACTAAAAACTGAATACTAACCCTTACCAAGTTGACAGGTAAAGTTGACACTCATAAAGGTTTTATTTTTAATGTGGTGGGTGTGGGTGTGAAATGGAGATGTTTATATGGAGATTTAAAGTGCAAGATGGAGCTCATCATGGAAAGAAAGGGGGGATTCTCCCAGGGAGAGAGGCAGAGGAGAACTCTAGTGTTCCATTCACTGCAGGTTTATATTGTCTTCTGAGAGAGGGGGAGGGTTGGAGAGTAAAGAACCTGTTCCTGCAGCTCCTACCCCTAGGGACCCTGTAGGCCTGCGTCAGGAGTCTGTATTCCACCCAATGAGAAAAGAAGAAGCTACAGGAAGGTTTGAAAGGCAGAAGAACAGGATCTTATTTAATCATGGAATGAGCCAAGAACAGGAATCCACCTTCCTGCTCCTGGGGAGATAGAATGGATGGGAGGTTGGGATCAGGCCATAGTGAATGAGGCACTTGACTCAGAGGCAAAAACCAACAGGACACAAAAAGTGAAGTCATCAAGAGAAATGGCATGTTAATGCAATAGTTTAAAAACTCAAAATTAATACAAAAAATTCTGATTAGCAAAATACCAAAAATTTAAATAAAATTAAGACCCAATTTTTCCATACTGAGCCATACTGTGGCAGGAGGCAATGCGGAAGATGTGTATTGTGTTATACTAGTTAGTGTGTAGTCTTATACTAGTTTGTGTATGTGTGTGTGTATTCGTGTGTGGCATACATTCCCACATATGTGTGTACACATACATATAAATTGTTATTTTTTTCAGGAAATCAATTAAAATATTAGAAATTGCAAAGTAGGCATATTGAAATGCATGTGGTTATCTTTTTTTTTTTTTTAAGTGCTAGGGTTGGAACCCAGGGTCTTACAAACATGCTTCTACTAAACTATATCTGTAGCCCTGTGATTATTTTAAATTTAAATATTCAGAAAATGTATTCATGTTTCTTCTAAATTCATCAAATACATACTTTTTACCATTTAGTGCAACTTAATAATTCTCAGTGAAAAGATAAGACATACACATTGTTTGCTTCCATTATCCCAGGAAAGCAAAATTATAACAAATCCTGTTTGAGGTATAATAAAATATTCAAACTTAAAACAGAATTGTGAGTTTAAATACATCTATTGTCCAATTTTCAATCGTTTGAACTACTTTTAATAGTCTGAAAAAATTACCATTAAAAATGTAGATAAAAACCTGTATAATAAATATACACATTTTCACTTTAACTTCAGGCACTAATAGGACTTGGGATGGCACTGTTGTGTTCTGTCCCTATTTAAAATTTTGATGTTCTGTTCATCATGGATATGCTTGCATTTACCTAGAATTTCAAAAACTATTGCATCAAAATAAATATCTCGACTCCTGAGTTTCGAGCACCTTTTCTCCTTTGTAATCTGCTGAGCACTTTATTAGCCTTGGCTGCAGGGAAGGGGAGGACAGTGGCGGCCTAGTGTGGCAGCCCAGGTTAAAGGGATGGTGTCATGGGGCAGGTGGTGGAAACAGAGCTGAAGAACACTTTGCAAGTGTAAAATAGGGTCACTTTGATGGTTGGTGACACAGGAGTTATTTCTTGCTATCAGGATACTAATTTACTAGTTCTTACTCTGCCTTCTTTGGTAATATAAAGGAAAGATACAGTTTTGCTTTCATTTCATAGTTTTGTCAAAGCTGAATTTTGATATCCCATATCCATTTCTCACTTTGGTCTAACTCTTTACACTCACAAAGTCAGTAATTTTATTTTCATGTTTGGGATTTTGGAATAGGAAGGAGATACATTCTCTAGGCAATTCTTTCATATTGAGGCTATGCAGACCAAATAAATGTGGAGCCAAAGGCAGCTGATCATAATCACATCAAGGAAATAATCCATTCCATTAAAAAGCCATGTGCCATAAAGAAACCAATGTGCTTCTGTCACCTTACAGGATTGTTTTCCATCCAAGACTCACAAATGGTGCATGTAATCTCAGCCCGTGGTGATTACTACAAGCACCTGATGAGTTACTTTTATTAGGTCTTCTAAATTTTAAAGAGTAGAGGGCAAGGAAATATAATAATGATATTCTGTGCATGATTCCCATGGATATGATCATTTTGACATGGACAGGACCATTTTCTGGAAGATTTTTTTTTTCTGAATGTCTCATTAATTTTCTTCCCTTCATTGTCCTCTATTTTTTTTTAAAGATAGCCTATTCTAGTTTAAATGAAATGTTTCCACAGAAAGAGTATGTGCAAATTATCTTTTGTTAGAGATGAAAGGGCATGTCATGAATGCTTTTCCACCATAGGGTTTCAAAGAACGTATTCTCTCTTCTGGACAGAGAAATGATTGCTTCCCAATTAACAAGGCAATGAAGAACAAAATGTAATTTTTATGGCAGGAATCCAACAGGCACCTTACAGTTCGGGCGCAGGTGGTTTTCAGCTGCCAGGCTTCTTTCTGTTTCCAGATGCTGTGTATTGGCATGGGACATTTATAGGACTCTAAGATGGTGTCGAGTTTGGGCCTGGAATAGCAATTTTCAAATCACAGTGACTTTATCAGTTGATATTTGCCTATGCCTTTGTGGATCCAGTTTTGTAGCAAAGAACCATGAATTCCCCAAAGCTACTGTGTCTCAGGAGAACTGATGACATTAAAGGCCTCTCCTTTTTAAAATTATATTTATTCAACAACCGTGTCACATGATCATGATATGACATGTGTAGTGGCTGCAGGTGCAAAACTTACTTAAAGTTGTTTTTTTGAATATATTTTTTAATTGTAGTTGGACAAATATCTTTATGTTATTTATTCATTTTTTTGTGGTGCTGAAGGATCAAACCCAGCACCTCATACGTGCTAGGCAAGCACTCTACCACTGAGTCACCACCCCAGCCCCAAGGTGCAGTATCTTTGCAAAAAGTCACAGGGGAGGAATCTTCTCAGCTCATGACAGCCAGGAAGCAGAGACGGGAAGGGGAGGGGATTGAGAAACCAGGTCCAAGATCTATAATCCCCAAGACATGACCTGCTTCTATGACCTACTTCTCCAGCCATGACCCACCTGTCACAAGTCCCTGGCCCGTGCCCTACTCAGATCCTGTTTCCATTTCAAAGAAGGGAGAACCCAGTGGTGTCGTGGGCCAGGAGGAGCCCTGGGTTTCCCTCATCCACTTCCTGCCTTGGTTCTTGGACCTGTCACCAAATGTGAAACACACAGGAGAAAGTGGGTAACATAGAAAATGAATGCATCCTTGTCCTCAAAGGAAAGGGCTGGACTCAGAGAGGGGCATGGGTGACTCACCTCCACCAGACATCACAGGAACATTGTGGGTCCTGCAGACACAGTCAGTCATGCGCTATCAGAAGCTGTGACAGGCGCCTGCAGCTATGGTGGCCTCCAACCTGCATGACAGTGTTAGATCCTGCTGGCACGAGAAGGGCTGATGGGAGGACACCTGATTCAGCATCACAGTGTGAAAGGGACCCCAAGGAGAAGGGCTGATGGGAGGACACCTGATTCAGCATCACAGTGTGAAAGGGACCCCAAGGACTTCACATTCTGACATCCAGTTTCTCACTCACAGAACAGATTGGCCTTGAGAGAGGCTGAGGTTAAAGGCTGCGCTGAGAGTGGAATCAGGCAACACTGCTCTCCTGCTAGACTTCCATTTACTTACTTGGGACAGATAATCTCTCAGTGCCTACTAGGTGCCAATTACTTTCCTGAGTGCTGGGGACCCTGGTCTCTCCACTGACTCAACCACCCAAGCATTGCCAACTGGCCTTTGAGAAAGTAACTTCATGTTTGGAACCAGCAAGACGCTGTATTACGTGAGGTCCTGACTGGCTGCTGGGAACAGCCCCTGACCCAAGTCCCCACTTACTTGCAGCAACCTCCAGGACCAGGAGGGATGTTGGGGCTGCTGGAATTTTGGATGTGGCCATCCATTACCCCTAGCCAGGAAAAGGCTGAGCTGACTGTCCCAGAGGTTCCACACTTGAACCAAAGGTGCTCAATTGCTAAGTATTTTATTGGTTAACAATTTGTAAGACTTGTTGTGCAAAGAGTTTTATGGTTAAAAAATAAGATTTAAAACCCATTATCTTACTGAATCAACCTCAGATTTGGAAGGAGACTGAGTGTGACTTTCTAAATCTGAATCAAAGTCTAATCTGTACCAACGTGCTTCATAGGAGTGCCACACACAATTTATCTGGGACTAGGAATAATCATAATAACTGATAAAATCTTACACACTATCTCTACATTTAATAATCATTTCATATACAATAAGTTATTAAATATGCATGTCCTCTTTCCCACTATCACAGTATAAATGGACAAAATATTGTTCAATTTTGGAAGAAACAAAAGCAGAAAGCACTTCTAAATGGGTAGTTTCTGTTTAATGATCCAATAGGCTACAAGGACATATTTTTCCTATAGCACAGTCTTATTATTTTTTAAAAAAAAACCTTATACATTTCGGTCTCTAACTTATCAATAATGAAATGGGATCATGGAATGAATATTGCGGTGCCCCCCTTCCCCTCTTCCTTTCCTCATGGGCACTTTGACATTTTGGGCTGCAGAGTACCTGACAAATAGGTCTACCATGGAGGGATAAATTGCCTTTCCAAGCCAAAGGGGAGCCCAATCGTGTCTGCTCTTGTAAGAAGATGGAAAATATATGCCTTGATTAAAACAAAATGCCAACAAGGGGAAATATTGGGCTTTCCTCTTGACTGCAGCCACCAGCCCTAAAGCAAAGTTTGAGATCATGAGAAATTAAAATAAGTGTTCACAAAGCCCCCCGGACCCACATCACTTTATAATACCATGTTATGTTCACGTGTTTTGTACAGAAGAAACAGTTCTCTGATTTATGCATCCAAATTCCATTCCTTTTCTTTATATTTTTGTTTCTTAATTTCAAAATTATAATAGTCCATACACAAAAAAAAGATTTATGTTATATGCTTATATTTAAAGCATGAAGTCTGACTCACAGCCTATACTCATCATCCTGTTTAAGATCATTGCTAGTATTTGTGATCACATTACTCTCCTTTATTCCCAGGAGTAAATAACAATCTTCTTTTTGTGTTAATGTCTTCCTTGCTTTTAATGATAGCTTTATTGCAAAAGCATGAATATTTAGAGACTTAGCTTTGGTATATTTTTGAACCGTATTGAATTTTATGAATCTGCTCTTGTCCACAACTGTTTTTATTTCATGTTTCATAAGTGTATTTTTAGAAAAATCTATTTGTGTAATTTAATTTTAATTAATTAATTTTCACTGTACAGTAATAGTCTGTAGAAATAATGAACCAAAATCTATCCACTTTTGTATTGAAAAGCATTAATTCCAGTTGTGATTTGTTTGTTTTGCAATAGAAACATTCTGTAGCATCTTTCTGGTGCTCTGGTGCTCCAATTTTTTTCCAGGGTGTAATTTCTAGGAGTGGAATTGTAGACACATATGGCATGTGCATCTTCAACTTTACTAACTAATGTCAAATTGCTTTCTAAAATGGTTCTACTCTCATAGAAGTGCCTGAGAACTCCATTGCTCCATAGTGTATTGACATTAGTTATTCTTTAACTTTTAAAAGATTTCCCTCTGTCCAGTTGTAGTTTTCATCTGCATTTCTTGTCTTACTATTAAGGTTAAGTATCTTTTCATACAATTTTCCATATGCTTTCATTTCTGGGAAAATGTTCATATCTTTCCTCTACTTTTCTATTTATTGTCTCTTTGTTAATTGGCGGGATGCCAACTTTTTGTCCAATCTATTAGGCTTGGTTTTTTATGTCATTAGATGGATGTTTAATAAAGAAGATGTCTTAGATGAGTGTCAACATGCTCAGTGTTTTTTTGTGGTTTGTTCTTTATACACACACGAGTCAGAATACATACCCTAAGCTTTAAAGATATTTTCATATAAAAATCTAAACTTGGGCTGGGAATGTGGCTCAAGTAGTAATGGACTCACCTGGCGTGTGCAGGGTGCTGGGTTCGATCCTCAGCACCACCTAAAAATAAAATAAAGATGCTGTGTCCACCGAAAACTAAAAAAAAAATAAAAATATTTAAAAACTCTCTCTCTCTCTCTCTCTCTCTCTCTCTCTCTCTCTCTCTCTCTCCCCTCTCTCTCTTAAAAAAATCTAGACTTTTTGGTTTCTCCACTTAATTCTCTACTCCATCTGAAATTATTTTGGGGGCATGTTGTGAAGTAAGGGACACACATTATTCCCCAATGGGATAATAGGTGTTCCACCACCATTTTTTGAATAGTCCATTCTCTCTGCTGATCTGTAGCATGACTTCTTTCTTTTCTCTTCCATTTGGTTTAAAGACTTCTTCTTCCTTCATACCTGGGTACATACATAACTCAGGTGATGGTAATTATTATTGTTTCCTGCAAGCTTTTATTATTTACTCTTCCTCCCTTCCTTTATCTCTCTTCTTTCCTTCTTTCCCTCTGACTTTCATTGCCTACTACCTTGTCTGTTTCCCATAGCCCATCTTTCTGAAGTGCATTAATTGTATCTTTTGGGTTTTGTTTGTATGTGTTCCTTACACAGACACAGACACACACAGCTTTATTGAGCCATAGTTTACATATAATAAAATTCACCCATTCTAAGTGTATAGCTCAATGAGTTTTGACAAATGTACATAATCATGTAATTACTGTAGTGGTGGCCCCACCTCCATTAATGCATTTTAATTAAGCTTCTCCAGAGACCCTCACCATAATGGTTGTATCAGCAAAGATTTCTGCAAAAGAGTTCATTGTGCTTAGAACTTCCTAGCAAATTTCTGTTGCTCTGTATTGCAAAAGCTAAGTTTAACCATGGACTTGATGCTACTCATGCTTTTGTGGCAAGACATGTAAAACTTCTGACTGTTCTAATAATTGGGACCAAAAAAAAAAAAAGCACTGAGAACTCAGAGAAAAAAAAGAACTTTTATGTAGACTCCTGTAAAAATGTAAACCTCCAAGGCTCCCACCTCCCACTGGGTATAAAGTTCAAAGAATTTCTAGACTCATGGTCCAGAGAATATTCAGGCATAAGCCATACTCTCTAAACAGCTTTAGCCAATAAACCTGTTTTCTGAAAATTCCTCGGGTGTCCAATATCTTCTGTCCTACATCAATCACCACTACTATCAAGAGAGAGGGTATTTCCAAGAAGTTCCTCATGGGCCTTTGTATTCAGTGACTTCCTTCTACTCTTAACCTCTAGCAAAAACTTATTCGATTTCTGACTCTATATTGTTTCCTTCTCTGAAAATCCAAATAATGGCATCATATTATAGTCTCAGTCTGCCATTTTGTCACTTGACATAATATTCTTGGATGCCCCACCTGGCCATGTGCATCAGTAGTTCATTGGTTTTCATTGCTGAGTGGGATCTCATTGTGTGGACACAGAACTCTTCAGTTATTCATTCAGGGACAGACAGGTTGTTTCCAGTCTGGAGGGGTGATTATTGTGAGTAAAACTGCTAAGAGCATTATATATAAAACCTAGTGTGAAAATAGATCATTGGTATTTTAGGCAATTACCTAGAAGGGCATTTTTAGGTTGTATAAAAAGAGTATATTTAATTTAATTGTATTCAAAATTGTCAATCCAAAGCAACTGTATTATTATTTGTAGTAAAGAATGAGTATTTCAGTTTTTCTTTGATCTCACCAATGAAAATATTGTCAGTCTTTTAATTTTTTTTCTGTTCTAGTGGCTGTGTTATGGTATCTCTCTCTCTCTCTCTCTCTCTCTCTCTCTCTCTCTCTCTCTCTCTCTCTTAAATATATTTTTAGTTGAACGCAATACCTTTGCTTTATTCACTTAGTTTTTTGTGGTGCTGAGGACTGAACCCAGCACCTTTCATGTGCTTAGGTGAGCGCACTATCACTGAGCCACAACCCCAGCTCCTGTGTTCTGGTATCTCGCTGTGGTTTTAATTTGCACTTCCTTAAGGACTATTGCTGGTGACATTTTTTTTTTTAACAGGGCTTTTGGTCGTCCTTAAAGCTATAAGGTTTTTTCCCCTTCTTTTTCCATTTTGTTGCTTACTGGTGACTGAGTTAATTTTAATGTTCATATCCTGAATTGTAATGTTCATATATATTCTGGCAATAGTCCTTTACTATGCACATGTTTTGTAAATATTTTTTCCTGGAATATGACTTGCTTTCTATTTTTAATAATGTTTTCAAAAGTTACCAGCAAAATATTTTTATTCACCACATCTGGTTATCAAGTTTTATATGGTATGTGTTCAAGATTGAGACTCATTTCTTGTATGAATATCCACTTGTTTCAACTTCGTTTGTTGAAAAGACCATCCCCCCTCCCCACTGAACTGCTTTAGTTTCTTTGTTGAAAATTAATTGACCCATATATGCATGAGTCTATTTCTGGATACTGTGTTCTGTTTTATTGGTGTACATGTCCATTCTGTTTGAATGGACAGACTGCTTGATTACTGTAGCTTTAAAGAAAGTCTGGAAGTCAGAGAAATTCGTCCAGCTATTTTCTTCTTTTCAAAAAAAAATTAACTTTAGGTTCTCTACATTCCAACATAACTTTTAAAATAAACTACAATTTTTTTTTCAAAAAAATGGCTTGCTTGAATTTTAATGATATTATAGTTTTTCATCAATATCTCTCCACTTAGTTTTTTTATTAGTATTTTCTCAGCCACATTTTTTCAGTCTTCATTCACTTTACTTATTTATTCTCAAATTATTTATTGCTAATATATTTAAGTGTAATTGACTTATTTCTGTGTATTGATCTTGTGGTCTTATGGCCTTGCTAAAAACTCCCTGTGAGTTCTGTTTTTATGGATTTCTTAGAATTAAATCATGACATTTGTGGGAAAAAAATGCAGTTCTCTTTCTTTCCCTCAATTGTATCCTCCTCCTCCTCCTCCTCCTCATCTTCCTCCTCCTCCTCCTCCTCCTCCTCCTCCTCCTTCTTCTTCTTCTTTTATTTTTGCTTTGTTCCACTGGTTACATACAACATTAAATACAAGTGATCAGAATAGACATTCTTGAATTATTACAAAAATAATTACCTTCTCTCTTGAATAAACATGTATGGTGTTAGAAATATATTTGTAGTAAATACATTTGGTCAAGTTGAAATGTTCTTCTAGTTCCACTTGGCAGAGAATTGAACACTTGGCAGGTGATGAATTTGAATTTTGTCAAATGCTTATTTTGAATCTATTTGAGATGATCATATTGCTTTTTATTTTAAATCTTTAATATGGTTAATTACATAGTTGATTTTTTTCAAAACATCAAACTGATCTTGATTTTCTGGGATAAGTGTTACTTGTTTATGATGTATTATCCTTTTTTTTATAAATTTCTGGATTTCAGTTGCTAAAATTTTGTTGAGGATCCCTACAATTGTGTTCGATTACTTTCCTTTTGCCTCTGTAGCAAATTTCCATGAGCTTAGTGGCCTGGAACAATGCAGATTAGTTTTCTTATGGTTCTTGAGGTCGTTGTTGGCTATTTTAGTGTAATGAAATCAAGGTGCTGGCAGGACTGGCTCCTCTGAACACTGAAGGGAGAATCAGTGTCCATGGATTTCCCTGCTTCTGTGGCTCCCTCCTGCGTCTTCAGATCACATTCATCCTGTCTCTGCTTTCGTCACTACATTGCTGTCTCTTCTAATTTTCTTGGCTCCTCTGTCTCTCTCCTAAGGACTACTGTGATCCTATCAGTCTTGACTGGATAATCTAGGATGATCTCCCAGTCTCCAAATCTTTAATTTAATCCTATTTGCAAAGTCCTTTTCTCCTTATAGGGCAACATCTACAGATTCCAAAGGTTAGCGTATGGACACAGTGGTGTATGTGTGTGGGGGCGGCATTATTCAATCTATCATAAATGTTCATGAGAGTCTCTAGTTATCTTTTCTTGTAAAGTTTGATGTAGTTTTAATTTCAGTGTAATGCTGGCCTCATTAAAACAGTTAAAATATATTATCTCTTTTGTTTTCTGAAAGTGTATAGTGAACTGGTAGAATTTCTTCCTTAGGTTCATGATAGAATTCATCAGTGAAGCCATCTACCCCTCAACAAAGTCTTACTTGATCCTCCGATCTACACCAAGGTTGGGTCCCCCTTGACACTTGTAGAATACCTTTTCCTCAGAGAACTCAGTACAACTCATAATGATATTCATATTTGTATAATCTATCTCCCCACCAGGATCTGAGCAGGAAATATGAATGTCTATTTTACTGATAAATCCCCAGCCCCTATCAATGTATTTGGCATGTATTTATTATTGAGCACATGTTTTTTTTGACTGGTTGAGGAAAGATTGTATTCTTGTCCCATGAGATGCCCTTGGAGTCTCATTAATACTCTCTGTTCATTTTTTTATTAAGTTGCTTCAAGTTGGTTTCCCTTTCTAGTATTTGAAAGTGTCTTAGAAATAGTCAAGGGAAAGCTGGTATTTTGTAGAAGGCTAGGGCTGATATTGTGTTTCCAGTAAAATCTAGAGAGTCGAGAAATTTCATAGCCTGAGGATGGTGGGAGACTATAGTGGAAGGAACAATCAAGTGCCCTAGATAAGCCCAGACCCTAGAGTCTGCCCTCCAACTGCCTGTTGGGCATGCAAATGAGCAAAACCAAAGGTTGTATCAGAGGCTTGGAGCTCAAAGAGTAGAATCCAGAACAAAGCATTCTGCAGCTCAGCATTGTGCAGACTTTCAGATTTTTGTTTTAGTCAGCTTTTGCCACTGTGACTAAAGGATGGGACCAGCACAACTGTAGGGGAGGGAAAGTTTATTTGAGGGCTAACAATTTCAGGGGTCTTAGTCCAGAAAAGGCCGACACCATTCCTCGGGATCAAGGTGAGGCAGAACATCAGGGCAGAGTGTGTGGGAATCAGCTTACATCACTGTGGTCAAGAAGCAGAGAGACTCCAGCTCCAGATACAAAATATATACCCCATAGCCACACCCCCAATGAACCACTTCCTCCAGTCACACCGCACCTGCCTCCCATCAGGGAGTAATTCACTGATTGGATTAAGGCTTTCACAATCCAATTATTTCTCCTCTGAAACTTATTTCATTGTCTTACATGTGAGCTTTTGGGGGACACGTCACATCCAAACCATAACAAATATCTTCAACCCTACATCCGAAGGTCCACTGGTTGCTGCCTGTCACCGTGACTTATGTCCTTCTTCCTTTCCCAAAGACAAACATGCATATGCAAACGTTCAGATGCACACGTGTCTCTAAATTTGTAAAAAACACCTTCAAATTCAGTGGACTGAGCTGTGAGGTAGTCTCTTCCATTTAAATCACCTGAATTTATTAAATGGTAAAGAAGTAAAGATCAGCTCAGGCAAAAATTGTAGTTCCATTTAATTTTTTTTCTCTACAAAAATTTTTATGTATCTTCAATTTCCCCAACTGGTTTTCTTAGAATGGTTTCTGTCTGGGTGGAATGTCTGCATGGTCTCTGAAGTCACACTTGCCTAGTTCCTTGCTATTGCTCAGAGATCAGCCATCAACTTTCAAATCTTGAAAATTCACAAAGAATCAGAAAAGCTCTAGAGAATGGAACAAGGAAAACAAATGTGTCCTCAGATGCCCTTTGCTCTCTCAAGCTGACAAATGTCGATTGTGTTGTCTGAAGTACTCTCCAGTCGGCTAGGGAGCTCGCTTAATGGCATCCATGAAGGGAATAAAGTCAGCATTGTCACACTGGTCTGTTGTTTATGAAACGACATGGATGTGAAATGAAAGACGTATTAAGTCATCAGCCCCACACTGCCAGGATAGACTTCTTCATTGATAGTTCATTTAGCCTGTACTATTTGGGTATTTACAAGGTGCTACCTATAACAGAGCTGGACAGGGTCAGGGCAGAGTCCAATCCATCTTTAATCTGCAGAACCTAGCTAATGGAAGGTATCCAATAAATGTATATATAATAAATGTATATTAAATTGGTTAAAATTTATATTTTTTTAAGGTAAAGTCTTTTGAGATTTTGAATACTTTTGGTTTGTTTATTGAATTGACATTTATTATCTGCAAATATTTAGAATGCTGGTTGCTACTTTTTGATTTTTTTGATAAAGGCATACAATGGATTCATCCATTGTAAAAAAAAATAATAAAGCACATGGTACAATTAAATGTTTGTTAATAAATCTAATGCTGATTAGCTAACAAAAACTGCAATCAATTCTCATTTAAAAGTGAGAGGGGCTGGGGTTGTGGCTCAGTGGCAGAGTGCTTGCCTTGCACATGTGAGGCACTGGGTTCAAACCTCAGCACCACATAAAAATAAATAAGCAAAATAAAAATATTGTGTCCATGTATAACTAAATTAAAATTAAGTGAAAGAACTGTGTGTAAAGAATGTAAAATAAATTATATCATATAGAAAACTTAGAAAAAACACAGCAGACTCCCCCAAAAGAAGACTGAAATAATCAAGGGATTTTGTGGTTGTGCTGAGGATTTTACCCCGGGGACACATGCCTCCTTAGCAAATGCTCTGTATCCCTGAGCACATGCCCCGTCATTGAACTCTTCATAATTTTATATTATTGCTCAAATGTTTACTAAATGTAAAGGAGATAACTCTTTTAAAATTAAATACAGAAAAGTGGACCAGACTCAGACTATTTAGAACCAAAGACTTATGTGCAGTGCCTGCATTTAGATGAATGCTTCTCAAAGATTATTCTCAGATGGAATTGTCATAAGGTGACCTTAATGTGCAGGGGTTGATGCTTTTCATATTGATTCATCTGTGACAACTGTGAGGGAACAAGTAGAGGTCTTCATTAGGCAGCAATGAATAAGGCATGTGGTGAAATTGAAAATAGCAAAGCAAAGACTTGTCCACATGTCAAACACCTCAGAGCCATCCAGCATTCTTTTCGAATCCTCCTTGGTGTTATTGTGACACTTTGCCATCAGGTTGAAAGAGAATTCCTTTCTTTGCATAAATGACTTTCCTTGGAGTCCATTAGGAAACAGAAAATGGCCTGAAGAATCTCCCGGCTGTCTCTGAACTCCCTATCTCTGTTAATTAGAACTCAGCTGTCTCAGTGGACATCAGCCTTTTCTGGTTGCTGTGATACCTTCTGAATTTTTGCATCTGATCCTATCCCTTGATTTGAGTTAGCAGCACTTGGGAATTTCAAATGCATTAATCACAGTGTCATCATACTGCATTTTAATGTGAGTTCACATTTAGTATTCAGCCACTGCCTTGCTTGTATTTGCCATAACGAACACTACAGGAGAAAATACCACAGGGCCACCCTGTGCTGGGTTGCAGAGCTCTACTCCCCGGGCTTTCTTTCATGTTCTGCTGTCACCATCTTGAAATTCTGAATCGACATTGAACTAGGGACCCATCGCTTCATTTAATGTTGAGTTTCTCAAGCGATGGAGCTGGTCCTGTAGCCATGCACCCCCATTCATTTTGCAGACAAACAGGAAGCTGGAATTGAATGAAACACTAGAAATGATTGCACCGATGTGTTTGCAAATACAAAGTAGTTTTAATGTGTTTGTTCATATTTTCTGAACATGGCACCTTGGGGAAAGTCTCCATTCTTGTTGCCCCTGAGGTTTCTGTCTATGATTCTGTATGAAGTATTTGAAGTCTGAGACATATTCCAGGCATCTTGAAAGGAAATAAAGAGTGAGAGAGAAGGAGAGGGAGAGGGAGAGAGGGGAATGGGCCAGAGACAAGGGAAACACTTCCTTCCCAGGACATTCCTTCAGTGACCTACTTCCTCCTACTAGGTCCCACCTCCCAGTTGTCCATTTAGCTATAAGTGGATAAATCCACTCATGAGGTCAGAGCCCTCATGATCCAATTATTGCCTAAAAGCTCCTCATCTGACCCTTCCTGTATTGGGTACCATATTTTTAATACATGAGCTTTGAGGGAGGACACTACAGATCTAAGCCACAACAGGCAGTTTACACTGATTCTTGCCTCTGTATCCTGGTGACTTTGGGTGGGTTCTTATCCTTTTCTTAAGAGAGAGGAGATAGATAGAGAGAGAGAGAAAATTTTTTAATATTTATTTTTTAGTTTTCGGCGGACACAATATCTTTATTTTTTGTATGTGGTGCTGAGGATCGAACACGGGGCCACACGCATGCCAGGCGAGCATGCTACTGCTTGAGTCACATCCCCAGCCTGGGTCTTATCCTTTAAGGACACTGATTCTCAGGACCAGGATTAAATAACCCTTCATGCCAATGCCATAGCAATTGATGTTTGCTCTTGGTTCCCACAGTGATTTAAAAATTAGTGCACACGTATAAATCCCAAGGGGCTTTTATTCAGTGAAAATCAGAGCCTCAGTCTATTCTCTATTTGTAGAGATGCCTTAGTGTGGCATTGTCCCACCATTGAGGCACAGATCATAGTATTTTACTTTGAAACCACAGTGTGGAGGGCACTCACCAAAGGGTCAGTTTATAGATATGTCTTATGCTTGTGCTTATCCCTTTTTGCTTCTTAGAATAATTCCTTATCATAATAAATCTCTACAGATTCTGAAATGAATAAAATGCTTTTAATGCCACAAGTAGAAGCAAAGATGGAAATTTTTAGTGATTACTTCTACGTGAGTGCCAGAAAAAAGTTTAAAACTCTTTCCTAACATTGAACTGTCACAAAAATTTTCTGCTTAACAGAAATAAGTTAAATAAACAAAGAGCATCTAAAATCCTATTTCATAATTTCCTCCAGAAAAGAAGCTCCAGGAGGACAGGGACATTGACCTGTTTCAATTTCTGGTGTATCCTATGAGACTGGGACAGTCCCTGGCATATGCAAGTGCTCAGTTTAAAGTTTGTTGAATAACTATCATTAGGGACAGATGGTGGAGTTTTCTAGAAGTTGTGAAACTTCAACAATTATGAAGGTTCTGATTCACTGCTTTAACCCCCTATTGTCCTCATCCCAATTAAAAGAAATCTTCAAATAAAACAAAACTCCCTCTGCCACAGACCACCAAAAGTAGGTAAAGTGTGGTCTCCAGACCTGGAGTTTAACAGTTTCAGAAAATGTTACAATTAATAATGAAACATCACTTATCTAATTCATAATTATTTATAGGTTGGTATGTAAAAGAAAGGGGGATTGAGGCTTTGGCAATGTATTTTTCAACAGAACCTGGATTATTTTCTTCCAATGTTTCATTCGTGTATGGATCTTTCTACTTCACACAGAGTCACTGGTGTCTGAGGCAATTCAAAAACTTTATAATGCAAGTTTTGCAGCCAGGGGAGGGATTTATTTTGCAATCTATTATTAATCTTTTCATTTTTTCCCAACTATGAAGATTCAAACTTTAAAAGAGCGTCATAGGGATGGCTAGAGCTCATGATGATTTTCTGTCCCCATTCTTATTGGTTTCCTTTAAGGAAAATCTTTTGTCACACTCATTTCAGATGCTTCAGACCTAAGTTTATCTAAATATAACCTTCATTCTGAATATTTAATTCCTATTCTCTACTAAACCATGAGATTTTTCATTTGCCTTCTTTATCTTATACTGTTTACAAAATGCTACTTTGGATGACACATCATTTTTGTCTGATTAGAGCCAGTGTTAGAGGTGGAAGAGGAGAGGAGATCAGGGCAAGCATACGATGTTCTGGGTTTTGACTGGGACACCTGGAAGCTCTCTGCTACATACACATCCTTTAAAAAGGTTCCTCCTGTTTATTCCTTTAGAACAGATCGCTCTGATCTACATCAGATAATGGGTTAACCCAAAATTTGTGGCCCAGACAGAAAATGCTCATTAAATATTACAGTGACTCATTGCACTTTCCTACTATTTCATACTTAGGTTGAGGTGTGTGACTAGTTATGCCCCATGGACTAGACTGTGCCACCTGTGGGCTAAGATGGCCAAGGGCCAGCCCTTTCTTCTTTCTGTGCCGTGAGCTTGACAATTTTGTTGACATGTCAGCCTCGTAGATGAAATCTACAAGGTAGATGGTGGTTACAGGTGGGAAAGCATCCTCCCCGGTCTGCTTGGACCCTGGGCATGGGCTTCATCTACTGATACAACTAACAAGAATACACCAAGAGTGAACTGTCACAAATATGTGAATGGGAAGCACTGACCCCACGTTCAATGCCTGTTCTTTACCTGCTAACAGGCCCTTCAAAACCTTGACTGTGAACTTGTAATGTCTGCCTTAAGAACAAGTATCAGAGGACACATATCCAAAATAAGTGGAAGCAGGAGCCTAAGGAGCTGTTTGTATAGTTATACTTATGACAGTCTTATTCACGACAGACAAAAGATGGGCAAAACCCACAACAAAAGATGGGCAGGCAAACAAAATATGGCGTCAACCTACAATTGAATATGGTTCAGCCATAGAAAGGAATGGAGTTCTAATATATGCTAAGATGTGGATGAATCTTGTGGGTATTATGCTATGTTCCAAGAATTCTTCTAGGCATCCGGTGGGTGGGAGGAGGTCAGACATGTCCTAGCTCTCCTGGGATTCACATTCCAGTGAGGTGCTACTGCTTCCTGCTACATAAATAAGTGAGTGTACTTTTGATCTGCAGGGTGTTGCTGAGGACTGTGGGGAAGAGTGCTCAGAGGAGCCCTCTGTGGCTTCGCTGAGAAGCTGGTTTTAATAGGTGGGCCAGTGACTGACACACTTATCTGGGAGAAGAACGTGGTGGGCGGTAGAGGGAAGAACAAGCACACAAATCTTGTTTTATCATTACTTTTTTCTTACCCAAAGCACAAGCACAGTTTTTAAGAACTTTGTGATGCAAAGCACTTGTTTTTGTCTAATAACTATAGCATTTTTTAACTAGTGCCTAATGTGATGAGTTCTCAAAATGTTGGCATCCCCTTCAGCTCTCAGTCTTGAAATTTGTAGAATCCATGGGCACACTGATTTTGTCTTTGAGGTTATGAACTTTTATATTTGCTCATAGCCACATTTTCCTATTGAGACATGTTTTACCTTTACTGTCACATGTCACGTGTCCTTCATGGAAGGCTGACTGCACTATTTGCCTTTTGATTTTTATCATACCCACTTTCGGTTTCAGGATTTTGTGCAAGACTATGAGGATAACCTCTTATTCTTCATTTTCCATCTTCACACATGGTGAAACAAGCAGCATCGTGTTTGCTTTCTAGGGTACCACATATCAGTGATTCCAGAACTTTAGGGAAGAATTAAAATAATTTGATATTCTTATTTATTAACCACTGTCTTCATCAGAAATTATTTCATTGCAATTGATGGAAATATTAATGTCTATATCAATGGTGTTAAACCACAGGTAGTACCGTTTCTACTCTTGGGGCATTTGGAAATGTGTGGAGTGTGTTTTTAGTTATCACAGTGAGTAGGAGGTACTGTCATTGCACACCTGGGGACCAGTCATGTTAGACATTCTGCAGTCTAAGGGGTGAGTCTGCATAATGGAGACTTGCTCCACTGAAGGTGCTCTTAGAGGCCTGCTGAGAAACACTGATCCACAAAAGAGAATGGGTGTACCAAACCAAGCAAAACAAGGCCTCCCTCTATCATGTCTCAGCACCAGACCTCATTAAGAAAGATATGAAAATTTCTTTCCTAAGACAGACTTGAAAAGTTTCCAGTGGAAAACTCATTTAAACAAATAACAAAAAATTTCAAACTCTTTCCTAATATTCAAATCCCAAATACCTTCTCTAAAAATAGTAAGACCTTCTCTTGAAAATGGTCTCTCCTGGGTTTGAGCATTCCTGTGTCCTTGGAGAAACTTTCTTCTTTTAAAATACCAACCAAGATGGATTTTTTCTGCTTCCTTTAATTCTATACCAGCTGTATAGAGCAGTTGTATGAGTGCGTGTGAGTGTGTGTGTGTGTGTGTGGTGTGGGGGGGTGATGAGGTTGTAAACACCGATATTCTTTACTTTTGCAGTGGTAATGCTAAGAGGGGTTGTTTAAGACTTCAAATAGTCTTTTTAAACCAAATGGCCAAAAGTACACCAATGTGTCATGGGGACAAAGAAACAATAAATCATCTATTATCTCCTGCTTTTTTTGAGTCAAATCTTCTCTTTACAATCTGTCATAATCCCCACTCAGAAGACCTGCTTTATCAGCCAGCTGCCTGTTTTCTGATCTCTATAACTATTATCTGGCTTCTATATGCCACGTGTCCCAACTTTATATGATCCTTCAGCTCCAACACATCTGACTAACTCAGTCTATTTCTCAGTTCCATATTCCTACATGGGGAGATCTCATGGCCCAGTCTAGGTTTGGTGCAGCCTTCTCCAGTACTAGAAATGTCTCGATGGGTCAGTCCTTCTGAGCACTGGGAGAGGAAGATCTTTAAGAAGGAACTGTTGATGAGAAAGAAACAACAGATGTCATAGGTTTAGCAGCACAAGTTCATTGAGTTCATGGTGACAGCTCATCAATATTAGGAAATTCCAGATTAAGGCTGAGACACTGTCTTGAGCTCATTATTCCTCCAAAGCAACTAAACTAACCCTTCAGCAGATTCCCAAACAGCTGCTGAGACGCTTAGCATAGTGTGCCATATGTATTTCTGAGCCTTTATGATCAGAGAACAAGTTCAAAGTTGAGTTTTAGTCTTTTTTTGACTTATCTTGGTTTTCCCCCAGTTTGGTTAAATATTTTTAACTTATATCATTGAGGGTAGTCTGATCATAAACTCAAAAGAATGTTTTAGAGAAAGTACAGCCTCCTGAAATGGCATTGAGCTGCTTACTTAGTCTTGGTACATTAACTCTTGGGCACTGGAGATACTGATTAATTTTAATAACTTCATAGCCATTAATTAATGTTTATTGAGAGCCAATAAGGTACACTAATTTTGGTATAATGTAACTAAGAAGCAAGTTCTTTGCTTCTAATATTCGTTGAAACTTCTCCTAACAAAAACAATCATTTCTATTGTAGATCTAGAAAGTGAAAGCTAAATCAGTTTTATGTAGACAAGAAGTTTAAAATATTCAGTCTTTCTAGAAGTATTTGCTTTGATCAAATTAAGATTTAAGAAGTGCTGCTAATACAGCTAAAGTTCATCTGTCATTGAGACATAGAAAGATAGTTGCAGCCTCTTGTTTTTAAAGAGGAAATGGAAGCATCAATTAAGGGCCACCAAACCAGTTCAGAGTCCCCCCTGAAGGACCTCTTTCCTTAAGAGTGCACTCACCAGTGACTAGGGCCTGAAATTGTTAGACACTCCAGGTAGAGAAGAAAGTTATTCAGTGAGAGGACCCATCAAGATTGCCAACTGAAGAGATTAATTCCACATTAATTTTGGGGTTTCTATAATTAGTTGTCTTAGGATTACAAGAACATTGGATAACAAGTAACCTTATTTATTCATATTTTTAATCTTATTAGAACATGTCTAAATGTGTTTGAAATTTTATGTAGTTTTGCTGTGTCCTTTTGGGCTGCTACTTTATAGTTTCCAAGCTTTTTTTCTTTTTTTCTATTTTTTAAGAAAGCAAAACAAATTTTTGTCTGAGAGTTCAATATCAAATGTATAGGCCCAGGAATGAAAGACCCAGGAAAATAAAAAGTGGAGAAGGGTCTTTTGAATGGAGAAGAGAACAGATTACACACATAAAGCTGCAGTCATCTATCAACTTTTAAAATTGAGGACACAATAGGAATAGTGTTGTGAAAAAAAATAAGGAATTAATCTTAAATGTTCATCTGGATGAATTTTTAAATACACGTATCTTCCTGTAACCATTACCCAGATGGATACCTCCAGCGACCCATGGATGTGTCACTTCCTTGTGCCTAAAGAGATATTCTAACTGGAAACAACTTGGGAAAATCATTTTTTAAAAAATCAAAAGTTAAAGTTTGTACCTAGTAAAGTTCATGATCTATTTGCCATTAATTAATTTAACAAGTATTTATTGAGGATTTTATCATAAGATTTATGCAAGCACTGGAGGCTTAAGTGAACACAATAGAAACCACTTCACATTATTATAAAAAAAAAGGTTGCAACTATTCTTACTCGCACTTTGAAAGTCTATTTTCCTAAATTTTGTTCTAGATGTATATTTTTATGAAAAAACATTACAAATATTAATGAATATTACATTTTATGCTTTAATATTGGGTTTGACCTTTTAAAAAACGTTTGTTTTGATGTGTAACGGGGCTTGACTTTGAACATACCAAGAAATAATGAGAACAACAGAACGTGGCTGTTTCTCAGTTAACCTCCTGGGGACCGCGGCTGTCAGGACCAAGTAGCCAGAGCTGCAGCACTATTATTAACCAGGGCAGCACATCCTTGGTGAAGACAAAGTGCCCCTAGTCATGGTGGTACAGGAGAATGCCCAAAGTGGTTGTAGGAAGATGCAGATGGGATGTCACAGGGAACTCTTTGTGGGCAGCAGCAGCTGTAGGTGGAAATAAATCTCCACACTTTAATTCACATTTGAAATATATTTGTTTTACTCTAAGGACAAAGTGAGCAGATGAATCTTGATGGTTGTATTACAAATCTCCCTGCAGTCCCCGTGTTAGACTGCTTTTTGTGACAGTGACAAAAATACTTGACAAAAGCAACTTAAAGGAGGAAAAGATTATTTTGGATCATGGTTTAGGAGGTTTCAGTCCTGGTCAGCTGGTTCCAAGGCAGAAGCATCATGGTGGAAGGCGGCATGGTGGAGCAATGCTCCTCGGCTCTTGGCCAGCAGGAAGTGGAGAGAGAGGGGTGGGGTAGAGTGGGGGGAAGGGGACAGGGACAATAAATACCGATCCACGGCACTACCCAGTGACTTACTTTCTTCAACCATGCCTCACCTGCCTACAGTTTCCACTGCCTCCCAGTAACTTATTCAGCTGGCTATCGATGGATTAGTCTGCAGGTGAAGTCAGATCTCTCATGATGCAGTCACTTCAACAAGTGCCACCTCTGAACTTTGCTGCATTGGGGATACATCTACATATTAGTCTTTGGGAGACACTTCATATCCAAACCATAATAGTACCCATATCTAAATGATGACTGCATGATGCTTGCTGAATCTATTTCCCTAGAGAGGTTGAGACACCAAAGGCACCAGTGAATTACCAGAACTGTCTGGGAATGTCCTGGTATTGTCCTGGCACCATGAGCTGATCATCTTTTCTCCACCACGTCCTCCACCATTATGCTTCAGCCTTCGAACCAGATGACCATGGACTGAAACCTCTGAAACCATGATCCAAAATAATCTTTTTCTACTGGAAGTTGCCTATGTCAAGTATTTTTGTCACAGCCACAAAAAGCTGCCTAACCACAGGGACTGCAGGGAGATTGGTAACACAACCACAGGAATCAGCTTATGACTCCCTGAGTTAGCACTAAATGTAGAAGCAGTTGAGTTGTTCCTGGAACAGTGGGAAGTACTGTTCAAGTGTTTTACAAGAGGTGTGTGTGTGGGGGGGGGAGAGATAGAGAAAGAGAGAATAAGAAAGAAAGAGAGAGAGATGCCAACTCCCAATCTTTCTAATAAACAATGGACATGACAGAAAGAGAACCAATCATACCTCTATAGAAAGAGCTTGTGGAAAGTGAGACTTGGTCCACATGGATTTATGAGGGTACCAAAAGCAATCACCAGACTGGCCATTTATCATTTTCCATTTATAAATAAAAAGGTTGGGAAAGAAATAGTGAAGGAGTTCAAAGACTAATATCCCAAGTAACTGCTCAATTTTCTATCTCTTTTTTGCTTAAGAGGCCAGTGCAGTTTCCCAGATGGGAATTTATTTCAGATAACAAAATAGAGGATCTCATGATTGACATGTTTTCATGCTATTCTTTCTGGTTTGGTTTGACATAGAAAATCTACTGAAATCAGTCTAATTTATAAATGAGGAGGTTTATTTTCCCCTTGGTTTGTAGACATCCTTGTTCCCATTAACATTAATGGGTGTTTTGGCACTTGCTCCGGAGAAGAATGGGTGGGGCTTCCAGTGGAGTACAGTGATGTGCTATTAAATCCATAGAGAGAAACTCTCTGTGTATTTCAGCACCCAACTTCTGAACTGTGAATAATATAGAAGCAGTTTGAAAGCATTCAAATTTTCCTTTATTTATGTCTTCTAAAAAAATAAAAGGGAAGCCCAGTATACACATGACCAATTTTATGTGGCCATTGAAAAGATTAAGGATCATCTTAAAAACACCCTGAACACTTCATGTTGAGTAATGGGGATGTGAGCAGCAATGTACATACATAAACAACAGGGAGCCTGACTTCTGCTTCGCATAACCAATACAAGTCTGTCTCCAGAAGGTCAGATTGGCTAATAAAAACCTTCCATAAAATTCAGAGTGACAACGTATTCTCCTGAGAAATGAAAACAAGATATTATCAGGGTCACTGTTTTGCACATTCTAAGAATGTTCATCAAAGATACTGTAGGCACTTGGAAAAGGTGCTACAGTATATTTGAGGCTCATATTCAATTATGAAAGCAGCTTAATGAGTGAATTAACATGACGTTGTTTACTCTGGAGGTGACAAGAGGGTTCTGGGTAAACAGAACCCCACTCAGATTTTTTTGTACCAGGGATTGAACTCAGGGACACCCAAGCACCTGTTTTGTATTTTTACTTAAAGATAGGGTCTCACTGAGATGCTTAGCACTTCACTTTTGCTGAGGCTGGCTTTTAACTCATGATCCTTCTGTCTCAGCCTCCCATGTCACTGGGATTAAAGGCATGCATCACAGCACCAGGCTCCCCTGAGGATTTTAATTCATTTCTACAAAAGTTAATATCTTGTTCTCTGTCTGGCTCCTCTCTGGCACTCGATAGAATCTGTTGAATGAAAGAATGAATGAATGAGTGCTCATTACAAGCAATACACTATTGTAAGTAAGAGTTAAATATAATAAGTGGTCTCAAGAAACCACATTCTAATAGCTACAAATACAAAATGAGAAAGTCTTTTTTCCAGTTGTTTTAAATTCAAATAGAAAGATAATTATCCTAGGTGCAGGGTTTTTTTTAAGTATAAGACAGGTATAATGGAAAAACACAGAAGGCAATAATCAATTCTGCTGAAGAGGTCTGGGAAAGCATCACAGAGGAAACAACAATGACTTAGATGTTTTTGAAAGACACAGAAAGGAAAGAAAAAGCTAAGAACCATAAGCATGGGGTGCAAACCCTTCTCAAGAAATACCAAATAGTCTACTATGGCAAAGGTAATTAATATGTGAGAAATCAATGGTGGGTAGAGGTGCAAATTCTAACCAATCTGTGAAGAATATTGACTATCATATGAAGGCCTTTGGATTTTTAAAAATAATGGAATATCTGATTTTTTAAAATAAGAAAATGGGGGTGATGCCATGATTTTGTATAAATTTTCGAAGGGACTCTGATATCAGTGTACAGAATAATTTGGGAAGGAGAACAAAGATTGTTGACAATAGGTACTGGATAGGTATTATACCAAGGATATAGGAGTGAGATGAATGGCCATAATTCATCTAAATAAGATGCTTACACTTATTTATTTACCTTGACTACAGTATGTCAATCTATTTTTTGTTGCTTTAACAAAATACCTATTCCCTGAAGACCTTAAAAGAGCGTACTACAGGGATACTGCCACATCAATGTTCATAGCAGCACAATTCACAATAGCTAGACTGTGGAACAAACCCAGATGCCCTTCAATAGATGAATGGATAAAAAAATGTGGCATTTATACACCATGGAGTATTAAGCAGCACTAAAAAATGACAAAATCATTGAATTTGTAGGGAAATGGATGGCACTAGAGCAGATTTTGTTAAGTGAAGCCAGCCAATCCCTAAAAAAACAAATGCCAAATGTCTTCTTTGATATAATGAGAGCAACTAAGACGAGATCAGGGAGGAAGAGCAGGAGGAAAAGATTAACATTTAACAGAGACATGAGGTGGGAGGAAAAGGGAGAGAAAAGGGAAATTGCATGGAAATGGAAGGAGACCCTCATTGTTATACAAAATTACATATAAGAGGTTGTGAGGGGAATGGGAAAAAAAATCAAGGGAGAGAATTAAATTACAGTACATGGGGAAGAGAGAGAATATGGGAGGGGAGGGGAGGGGGGATAGTAGAGGATAGGAAATGTAGCAGAATACAACAGTTAATAATAGGGCATTATGTAAAAATGTGGATGTGTAACCAATGTGATTCTGCAATCTGTATTTGGGGTAAAGATGGCAGTTCATAACCCACTTGAATCTAATGTATGGAATATGATATGTCAAGAGCTTTGTAATGTTTTGAACAACTAATAAAAAAAGAATACAAATAATATTAAAAAATACCTAAGGCTGGGTACATTGTGAAGAGAAAGGTTGATTTAGCTCACAGTTCTGGAGATTCCTGAGCATGTAACTCACACACCAGCATCTGCTCAGCTCTGGTGTGTGTGAGAAAGAGATTTAATTTGATGAAGCAAGAGGTGAAGAACAGACAAGCTTCCTCTTTTATAACAGCCTGCTACTTTAGGAAGTAACACTTAGTCCTGTGAGACTCAGCCCACTTTGAGAGACAAGCATTGATTTCTTCTAAGGATAATGGCCCTAATACCTAATCATCTCCCATTAGATCCCACCTGTTAAAGATTTAACAACCTCCAACAATTACCATGCTGAGACTAAGCTTCCAACCAAGAAACTTTGGGGGAAAAACTACATCCCAACCATAGCAGAGCACATCAGAATTAATTGTAGTGAGAGTTGTAGTGCTCACCCATATCATAAAATTTTCTCTTGGGTACAGACTCCCACTTGCATTTTGGAATGACCAAAGTTACTATTTCTTGCCAATGAACTATAAATAGAAGTGGCAGCATTATTAAAGAGCCAGTGACTCCCTTTTCTGCCACTTTGTTGTTGCAGCCCAACAGACAGATGGGCTGACCTTCCCTGTAAGACAGATCACCCGACCCTTTGTGTGAATGGAGGATGTTGGGGACAAGAACAAAGATGGAAGAGCCAGGTGCAGGCTCATGTGATGATCCAGGTGACATTTCCTAGTGCTTAGTTCTCAGAGGTAGAGGAGGAGGTAGTGGGAAAGGCCAGATTTAGTATCTGTTCTGAAGGTGGAACCAACAGAATTTGCTTTTGAAGTAGATGCTGGATATGGGATAAAGAGAAGAGTGAAGGCTCTCTCCAGGGATTTGGGTCTGAACAACTAGAAAAATGAAGTCTCCATTTACTGAGATGAGAAAGAGAGAACAAGGTGAGAGTTGGGTGGGTATGGGAATCAATCAGAAGCATGGGTGGGAGGTGTGGATCTGACAAGCCTGTTGAAGAGCCAGTAAGTGAATATTTAAGGCAGATAAGAGGACACAGAAGGGCTTCAGGAGACTTTGTCTACCTAGCACCCAGCAGGTGATTGATTATAAGAGGCTCACTGAATAATTAAATGGACAATTTGAAGATGAGGACATGATCTCTTTTTGGCCTTGGGAAAAGTATATTATCTCCTTAATTGCATCTGAAAAAAATATAAGCAACCCAAAGAAATCTAAATGCTACTACATAGCTATCTTGCTATGAGCTAGTAGTCTGATTTTTTAAAACATTATTATGGGATGGCAGTTTGTGTGCTCACATTACAAAATGTGCCTTGCATTATTAATTTATGAGAATTTTCTAAATGTATTGAAATAGGATATATCATTTAAACTACAAAACGTTCGATGTTCTATGGAACAGTTCTTGGCTCTTCCCTCCCATGAACTGCTTAGACCATGATGTTCTTTGTGGTGTGTCTAGTATGGGGACCTCCAAGAGAAGCACCCTTCAGGACCATACTCTACAGTGACATGGCCACCAATGGGTTCTGTCCATTTACAATGAGAACCTGCTCCAAGATTATGCAGTGTCCTGTGAAAGTGATGCAGCAGGCTACGGAAATTTCAAAGTTCCATCCAGTTGGCATCCTGTGAAACAAATAAATATTGTGGAGAGTGTTTTTCCCAGCTGTGATTTTTTTCTTGACATTACTTTGATAACATTTTAAACTTACAGAAAAGTTTCAAGAATAGTACAAGGAACTCCTGAATACCCTTTACCCAGAATCACTATGTTTTGCCTCCCATCCCTCCCTCTATCCCTCCTTCCCTCCTCTCCTTCTCCTCCTACTCCTCCTCCTCCTCCTCTTCCTCTTCCTCCTGCTCCTCCTTCTTTTTCAGTTTATTGTATGTGTGCACTTGATGGTTAAAGACATCCTGCCCCTTTGCTACTAAATAATTGGGGACTCATTTACATAAAACATAGTCATACTATCATTATCAAAACTCAGGAAATTTACCATTAATGCAATACTGCTATTCAGTTCACAAGCCTATCATATTCAATGTTTTACAACAATGACAATGAATTCCTTTATTGTCATTTTCCCCAAAGTATATAACCCTATTCAAGAGAACAGATTGCCTTTAATTGTCATAGCTTCTTTGTATTTTAGAACAGTTTCTCAGCCTTTTTGTTTCCTGTCTTAATATTTTTGAAAAGTAGATGGCACTTATTTTGTAGAATATCTCTCTAGTTGTCTTGGGACATTTCCTTATGACTACACTCAGATTTTGCATTTGGGGCAGTATTAATAAGGATTGAAATGTCTTGTTGTTTTTGGTGCATAATGTCAGAGACAGGTGCTTCTGATATCATAAGACTAAACTCACAATCTTTTCAGAGACAGCAAGAAACAAGCATTGAAATCTGAATTTGGCTATATGTGCTCAATATGAGATGACAGTCTGTTTATATGGAAGGGATGGAGGAATAAAAAAGGACCAATGTTGAGGAACATTTCATCATGATGATGGCCCAAGGTCGTAACTTTTGTATGGCATAAGATTCAGCATATCTTTAAAGAAAGTAGACACACACAGACCTGTGCTCATCTTAAAGGACTTTTGGTGACCTTAGAATAGACTGAACATTATTGCATCATGAAAGGCATCCCTGCCTACTTCCTTACTTCCAACTGCACTTTATTCCAAGGAGCAGCAAACCCAGCACCTCAAAAAAAGGAATTGATTCTTTTGTCATATTTGGATGTGCTGGGATGTTGAGCAGTCTATATGGTGAACATGTCCTTCTCCCAAATGTGTGTACATACTTGGGAAAATTTTAAGTGATACCATTGATACTTTCAAATATTTATTGATATTAAGAACTAAATTATAGTTCAATCACACAGTAATTTCTTTATGCAAAACCAAACATGGCATCTATAGTTATAAAGCAAAATCTTCACCCTCCTTGGGAGTTTGCCTGTAGGGCTAGGGGAGTCTGGCTACCTCACAGGGGATGTCCCCATGGATACTGCATCCTTTTGATGCTTGTTTATTGAACTCATGGGCTAATAGGCCAGTTTTATTAAGTGGAAGGGTTTATGGATGGTTGTATGGTAAATATCATTGAACATTCATAAATCAAATAATTAAGTCAAATGAAGCCTACATGAGATGGCTGACCATTACATATAAAGTAACTTCCCAAGCGTACTTTGACTGGTTTATTTAATTTTTCTAGACTCCAGATTATTCTGGATTAGCTTGGCATTGTAGATCTAGGTTCTGGGAGTGTATATGAATACACACACCACAGTTTGTGGCTAGGTATTTGCATGATTCTTTTGCTATAAGAAATGAGGCTATCATGTTTAGTGGTCGTCTCTTTCCTCAAGGGCTTGCCACAAGGTACGTATGGATTTTCCAGGACTCAGAAGAAATCACCACACTATCCATGTTCCCACAGAGCATTAGCTTCTTCAAAGAGAAGTACTCACTGGTTGTCTCCTCTAGGGAAAACTGGAGGATTCTCAGAGACTATGTTATTCATCTTCATGTTGTCATAACAAAATGCCTGAGAGAATACATTTAAAAGGAAGAAAGGTTTACTGACTTATGGTTTTAGAGGTTTCAGTTCACGGTCTCTGTGATATGCCAAAAATTGCACTATACTCTTTATACACATTGACCCAGATGCTTAACATGACCTCACAGGGAGTTATTGTCCTCATTTTATAGATGAACTGGGCTTAGAATATAAAGCAATGAGGCTGAGATTCAGCCTAAATTAGATGGCTCTCAACAAATTTGAGGATAGATTAGTAAGCCAAGGACATCTGCCTGTGATGTTGGAATGAATCAATTTCACTGTAACACATATTTCTGAGGTTTAAGCTTGAGGTCAGAGTGTAGACAATGCTATGGACATGGGGACATGATTTCCCAAGAGGGACTGAGAGGACAATAGTTATTACTCATGTAGTGGTTAGTACACGCTGGTCATTATTCTAAGCTCTTATGTATATCATTATGCAATTAATCCCCACTCTGACCCTCTGAGTTAGGTGCTGTCATTATCCCACATGGACCTTCTTAGGTAGCCAGCAGCTTCTGCTGTGCCCTAATATTTTTCAGGTTCAGAGGGATATAATTGAAAAGA
This sequence comes from Callospermophilus lateralis, assembly GCF_048772815.1. Classification (NCBI taxonomy): domain Eukaryota; kingdom Metazoa; phylum Chordata; class Mammalia; order Rodentia; family Sciuridae; genus Callospermophilus; species Callospermophilus lateralis. The sequence goes on from NW_027514223.1 coordinate 1,220,043, forward strand.
TAACAAGTATAATATATGCAAGGTGTGCAACATGATATTTTGATATATATATACATACTGCAAATGATTACCACAAACCAGCTATTCACACTTCATTTAATTACTTGTGGCAGGGGGAGTAAGAACATTTAAGGTCTACTATCTGAACAAATTTCAAGTATACAATAGGCCAAAGTTATTTGATCTCCAGAACTTATTCATCTTATGAATGAACATTGGCGCCTTATGATCAACATCTCCCTATTTCTTTTATTCTCCCTCCCCTATTCCTAGTAACCGCCATTCTACTCTATGCTTATATGAGCTGGACTTTTCTAGAATCAACCTGTAAGTGGAATCAGGTAATGTTTGTTTTTCTGTGATTTTTTTCAACGTAATAGCCTCTGGGTTCATCCACATTTTCACAAATGATAGTATTTCCTTCTTTTTTATGATTAATAATATTCCATTGTACGTATAGGTATCACACCTATTTTATTCATTCATCCATCCACAGATACTTAGGTTACTTCCGAAACTTGGCTGTTGTGAGTAATGCTAAATGTGGTGCTCCACATCTGAATGTTGCAGCACAGACACTGAAATCTGACAGGAATAAAACCATAGCTTTTTATATTCATTGTCTTTGTGCAGTTCCATTTGTTGTAATAGCTTTGGGTCCATGTGCACTGTATAATGAAATCTGGGACTACTATCTGGTATCGTCAATTCGAATATACAGTTTTCTGTTTTAATTATAATGATGATTTTTTGAAAAAGTGGAGTTATTTTTTAAGTTCTTCTAACTGGAAACTTTCACTGGAAGGTAATGGAATCTCCCCAAATTCTCATCCTTTGAGAAAGTCAGGTTGTATAGGAGAAATCTGAAGGAAGCAATTACATCTCAGTCACTCGTTTGACACCTGAGCAACTTAACAGAGGGAATCCTTGCTACAAATGAAACTTGTAGAGCACAGGCCTTTGGAATTGTAGCAAAGGAAATAGGAGTTCCAAGAGCTCTTTATTAAAACTGTTGTAGGGTAGAGTAACAGAAGGTAAATTGGGGGAAGGAGGAGAGGAGGCAAAGAAGAAGCACTAAGGCCCAAAATGAAGCAAATTATGTCAAAACAAACCCTCTATGATGTACAATTATAATGCACTAGTAATTTTTTTTTTTTAAATTGGTTGTACCTTCAAGTTACTTCAAGTAACACATCTTTTGGGTTTTTGAAGAAAGAAGCCTGTACCAATTCATTTAACAATGAGAGATATAACAATCAAGTTATTAATTTACATAAAATAGTATGTAGCTTGGGATGGGATATTTATTTGAAAAATCTCAAAAGTCCATAATCCCCAAACTCAACATATTGTAAAAACTGTCACAGAATGATTTGCAATTTTCTCTATTTAAAGAATGCATGTCTCCATAGGAAAAGATTAGAAAATTCAAATAAACAAAAATATTTTTTAATTGTTCATAATCTCATGACTCAGAAAGAATCTTTGATGGTGGTGGTTTTTAATGGTTTTATTTCCAAGGACATCTGTGTATTTTTCTGACAGAGGGTAGCAACCGAGTCATTTGCTTGGGCTGATTACTGTTGTTACTCAAGAGCTGTCTGATTTCTAGACTCTTGCAACAATCTTCCTGTTGAAAGTGGCTCAGCAGAAGGTGGGACGATTCTACCATGTTTTCCAAATGAAAAGGAGAGAGACCGTAAATAGTGTGAAACTTGAGTTTTAGTTGCTGGTTCTCCATCCTCTTGATTGACACTAAGAATTATGATAGTGGCATGTTCTTTAGCTTGATGTGATCTTTGTTTTCATCTTGACTCAACGCAGAAATTTTGTTGCTTCCAGGCAAATGGGTTTTCTGCTTAGGCACATTTTCATTTAAATTAAATCCATGTAGTAAAGTTTTAGGTGAAATTGTAATGAGAATATAAATTGCAGTTTTTAGGGTCCCCTTTAGCTTAATTTTTATATCAACAACTGAGGGAATGAAACTAGATAAGTAAGCCAAACAATGTTGATCACAGAGGTCAGATGGGTGAAGGTGCTGGCAAAGGGAGGGGTAGGGAGGTGAGTGCCATTCATGGGGTGCAAGGAGAGTAGAAACCAGGGAAATAAACACACACTGAGACCAAAGGGATCAAGTGAGAGCACCCGGTCCAGAGAATATAGCTCAGGGTATATTCTCCATCTAGTCTTATAATTTAAAAATGATAGTAGGGTATTTGCTTTTTGGAGATGTACTTTCTTTTATTTTACTTTTATATTCTATTTATTTAAACATATTTTCTTCTGTTCAGTGTAGACCCACCAAAGACTGTCATCATCATCTTTCTCATTATTTATTTATTTATTTAATAATAAATTATTTATTTATTTAAATGTTTTTTTTTTTAGTTTTAGGTGGACACAATATTTTATTTTTATGTGGTACCAAGAATCAAACCCAGTGCCTCACACATGCTAGGCAAGCGCTCTACCACTTGAGCCACATCCCCAGCCCCTTAAGTATTATTTATAATTACCATATTTGGTTTCCTATGATTTAACTCTTCAAGCTTGTTCCTGGTAGTGTAAGTACTTTCAATAATATGCATTCTTATTTTATAATAATCTGCATAAATAGGCCAACACTTTTTAATTCAGCATGAGTGTGTCAAGAGTGAAAAATGTTTTCAGTTAAGTTAAGAAAAAGAATCCTTGGTCAAATAACTGTTAAAATATAAATAAGAATTGGAATGAAAAAAATCCAGAAGGGATTATAAAATACAGGGTTGGCAGTGGTGCTGGTCATGATTTTGTTGGCCAGGAAAAAATTATAGTGTTCCCCATGGTTTCCAAGGACTAATATCACAATTTATGGACCATAAAAAATGTTTTATTTAAACTCCTGGGGAATTTCAAAACTATACATACCAAGATAATACTGGGAAAATAAAGAATCTTGTGTTTTAATTCTATGAAATGATATAAAAATTATTAACTTGTGCAAATTCACAGCTCCCCAGTCCCCTTTGCCTCAGCATCTTCTCTAACACCATTTTTTTTTTGAGGAAAAGGGGATATATACTAGGTGAACAGATTCTTATGAAAATATAGACAGTATATTTCTTGGAGGTGGAAAACATAGAGACGATGTGTTGGGATGTGTGTAGCATGCGTGTGGCATGGAGAAGTGAGGGGACTGAGGCAGAGAGGGGTCAGGAGGGAGTTGATCAGAATGGGAGACATCCAGGTCTGGGGGCATGGGGAGTCAGAGGAAGAGCGGAGGAAAGGGGATCTTAACCTGAGCTGCACAGCGTTTGTTTCTGCCCTGCCTTACACGTTTGATTGAGAATTGAAACTCCCATTGGGTCATTCTGCTCTAACCATGAGTCTGCTCCCCAGCTACAAGGTGAGGGTCAGGGAGATTTAAGGATTGTTAAGTAAAGTGACAAGAGACAAGATCCATTCTGAGCTAAGCCCAGGTTGGAGGACAGAAGCCTGTTGGTTCTGAGCTTCATGTATGTTATCTTCTTTAATCATCATAACAACTATATAATGCTAATGTTAGTAAATCTCATTTACAGAGTTGGGGAACAGAGAATTATGTGGATAGCACCCACATGCTAACCAAGATCAGACAGCCAGCATCCCATGTCCAACACCCAAATCCAGGCTGACCCCAGGTTCTTTTTTTTGCTTTCTGAAGAATGCTTCAATTCAGTCTTATTTTATCTATCTATCTATCTATCTATCTATCTATCTATCTATCTATCATCTATCTATTTGGTACTTGGGATTGAACTCAGTGGCACTCAACCACTGAGTCACATCTCCAGCTTTATTTTGTATTTTATTTAGAGGCAGGTCTCACTGAGTTGCTAAGTGCCTTGCTTTTGCTGAGGCTGTCTTTGAACTCATGATCCTCCTATCTCAGCCTCCTGAGCTGCTGGGACTACAGGTGCGTGCTGCCATGCCCAGCTTGATTTCTTTTCTCTTTTAATTAAAAGGTCCAATAAGAAGTGTACCCTGCCTTCTCAGGAATCCTAATCAAAAAAGATGAATGATGAAATGCTAATCATGTGTGTGGCTTTGTTCACTGACTTGCTTGACCTCAGGTTGCTGAAAATCTCAGACCTTCTCAAGTGAAAAACAAAAATAAAAATGTGATTAGCCCCACTGAGAGTTGGTGAAGACTAGCACATCCAAGCTGTGATAACACTTGTTCAGAGAGAAGCCCTTCAACATGAACCTTGCCCTTCCCAAGGTCATTCTGAAACTTTCTGTCCCTTTTACAAATGAATGTCTTGGCAAATTAAGATTTGATGGGGGTTTGGTTTTGTTGTTGAGGCACAGTTCAGAATCTGAGTTGTGCTTCTTTGAGAGAATTGGAGGTGAAAATGCTCCCCAAGCTGTCAATCCAGAAGGCAGGGGCCTTTGAGTCGGCACCACATGTGGACTAGAATAGAACAGACCCTGTAGAATAAACTATCCAAACACAGACATGTTCTAATGGAGCCCACAGGGGTACCTGCCACACTACAAGTAATTCTGTGTTGTCTTCCTCTGACTGGGATAAATGGCAGTGGCAGTCAGAGGGATTTAAATATTAGGCCTTTAATCAAATCCAGAATGAACTCTCTTACCTGTATTGGTTTCTCCAACCCAGGGGCAGCTCTACCTCTTTCTGTGAGCCTTCCTCTAAGGCCAGAGTTGCTTGGAGGAGAGTTCTTCTTTTAGTGCCAAGAATTATTCAAAACATCTTAAGAAGGAGAAGTCATGATATTCGACATTGGGGAGCCACCAGATCTCATTGTGTCCCTTTGGCCAGGCAGACTTGTGAGAGCAGATTGCCTAACTCTCCAACAGCTATGGGAGATGGAGAAAGCAAGAAAGCTATGTTGTTCCATCAAGGGAATAATAGCAGTGGGAAAGAAGCTCCCTTGCTCTTCATGTGAGCTGATCCTTGACTAATTGGACCCAAGGGAATATATATATTGACACGATGTCCACTCACAGAGAGTGGTGGCATCATGAGGGCGACCCCCCAGGAGTGTTAGACAGGATTCTGTCATTCCTGCTAGACACAGCAAAACAGTGCAACACAGAATCCAGGTGAGACCACATGGAGTTAGTGGGAAGCCCTGGACGCTTTGTCCCATGGTGGAGAAAGTTCAATTCAGTCATAAGGTTTGTTCTTGAAGGCTTTGGAATCCCTTTTTAGAGGTATATGTTCTCTTCTGGCCAAAGAACCTTTAATCCTTCTGAAGGCTGACCTTGCTTGCAAAAGGGAACCTATTTCATGCAAAAGAGAACCTTAAAAATAAGATCAGTATTTCTTTAAGTTCACCCTCTGTTTAAAAGTTTACAGTTGTCTTATGTGATTTCAATGTGTTTTTTGCTTTTGTTTTGTTTTTTGGTACTGGGGACTAACCTAGGGGTGCTTAACCACTGACCCACATCCTAACACCTTTTTCTATTTATTTATTTATTTTTTTTTACTTTTGAGACAGGGTCTTGATAAATTGTTGAGGCTGGCTTTGAACTTGCAATCCTCCTGCCTCTGGCTCCCAAGCATGCACCATCACATCCAGTTTGTTATTATTTTTGCTTTCAATTTTCAAGGGTAAATATAGTCTTTTTAACTGATTTTATTTTTTAAATACACAACAGCAGAGTGCATTACAATTCATATTACACATATGGAGCACAATTTTTCATATCTCTATTTGTATATAAAGTAGGTTGACACCCAATTTGTGTCTTCATACATGTACTTTGGATATTGATGTCCATTACATTCCACTATCCTTGCTAATCCCCTGCCTCCTCCCTTTCCCTCCCAACCCTCTGCCCTATCTAGAATTCATCTATTCCTCCCATGATCCCCCTCCCTACCCCACTATAAGATTATTTTAAATCTAGAATTCTTATGGAGCTTTTTACCACATATTTTTGGCACCCAAGGGACAAAGAAGAGAGACAGAAATCAAAGTTGGCTGTAGATTTTAAGATTAATTTAAGGGATATAAGAACCCCTATCTTCTCTAAGCATTGTGTGTTGCCTGGATAATACAACTTCTACCCATATGTAATGGTCATCAAATTTATTGTAATGAAAAGGGACAGTCTTGTTTATAAATACCATTACATTTCTAGTTGTCTTTTATCTTTTCTTATTCAATGTGTACTAAAATATAGTTATTATTATGCTTTTGAATTTTGATTTTTGAAAATAATATAAAGGAACCCTGATACTGGAAAAGGGTAGAAGTTAACTACTGCTCAACTCCTCAGATCCAGCCCCCCCATCAATTTATTTGGTTCTAGAAATAGAACTCATTCTGCCTATAGGAACCTACAAGGATGGACTGTGGACTCATGCTTGGATGTCAATTCCAGCCATAGAACCCTGACCAAATTCCATGGCTCCTATTAACCTCAGTTTTCTCATCTGTAATATGGGGCTACTTACAGTGTTTACCATAAAGCTTCAAATACAGTTAACACCTAATAAAAGTATTATTTTAAAAAAAAAGTATTAGCAAGCTGCAAATTGTGTGGAGAATCCAGAGGTGGAAGAGTTCAGTTTCTCACGGTAGATTAGATGCTCACAGAAATCCCAGGAAATGAGGCTGATGAAAATGTTTAGTTGTTTGATTGAACAAACCCAGCTCATGCTGAATACTCTTATTTTTGAAAGAAAAAAAAAGAAACTGGGGAAATCATTGACTACAGATAGACCTGCCTGACAGTGTGGGGTGACCAGCCCAGCATGGCCACTGAGCCTCCAGGCTACAGGCTCCCTCGGGCTGCCTGCCTGTGTCCCTCGACCTTGACAGCAGGTTCTGGCAGACAACCTGGCAGCTCTCACAGTCCATTAAGAAGACAGATGCAGACACACTCAGTCCAATGGCTGAAATCAGGTTAATTTCAGCCTGGTCCTGCTGATGGCCTCACACAGCCCATGCCAGCTCAGCCCAGAAACCTGCAAGGTCGAGTCCTGGTAGGACACCCACTAATGGACTTGTCTCAGTGGGCATGTGCTGAAGAAATGAAAAACGGGGTGACTGGAGAGTTCTGTTTAGGGAAGAAACTGCCAGCCTGTCATTAGGAGATGGAGGCAGGAGAGAGCCTGGGAAACAGGGGACAAATGCACAGAAGCGAAGCCGGGTAGCTAAGAAAATATTTTAGACTTGATCTATGTTTGTTTTCTAGAAGGTGCAGCTGTTAACTTGACCCAGGGGTGCATAACCACTGAGCCACATCTCAAGTCCTTTTTGTTTTTTATTTAGACACAGGGTCTTGCTCAATTGTTGAGGCTGGCTTTGAATTTGTAATCCTCCTGCCTCAGCCTCCCAAGCTGCTGGGATTACAGGTGGACCTATTTGGGTTATGTGGCTGGACTTTTTAATGACACAATAAGGTTCATTTGCCTTTTGCCATTGTGACAGTAGAGCCTGTGCATGGAGTGATACAGCAGCCTGCCAGACAACTGCCACTGAGTCATAGATCATTTGTCTTTATCTCTTTTCTCTAGATTCTGCTTGGCTTATTTATTTACCCAAGTTTCTACTTATCCTTGAGAAAATTTACACTTAATCTTTCTTCTGTGACTCAGAGTCCATATGACCTGAACTCACATTTTTGGAAGAGGAAAGACCTGGAAGGCTGAGCACTTTGTGGCAGTTGGGACTGGGATCCTTGGGGAAGGTGGCTTTCAATTAGCGTGAGAATGTGCAGTGTTCGTTTTCTTCTCACACATTATATTTCTGATGATTGAGCTCCTCCTGTTGCTGGGTCCTCAGCCCACCCTCTCCCAAGTCCTGGTGCTGCCCTTCCTTCTTCTGTCCCGTCTCTTCCCCAGCATCCACTTCAGTGTGGCTCAACAAATGGCTGTGTGCCTGCTGTCATTTGGGCATGGTTAAATGTGGATTATATGAGATAAATAAGTCTGACCCTCATCCTTAAGTCACTTATGGTCTATTATCAGGAACTTGCCTGTCCCCAGAAAAAAGGGGCACAGCAAAGGGAGCAGAAGAATCCCAACCAAATTTCTTTGCTGTGCAATTCTAATCTGGGACTTACACTGGGTTCATTTGGGTGCATGAATGGATATGAAAGATGAACAGAAACTCAGCTAAATGAGCATTTTCTAGAGTGATGGTTTAAATAGCCATGCTGCCCAAGTTTAAAAGCTGAGCTTCAGAATTTGTCATGACTTGAACCATTGAAGATTCACCAACTCTATCTGGCATCACTTTTGGTGTGCCAGAATGAGACAATAATTTCTGTGGGTCTGTGAAATGAGATATTATAAGACGTGCCTAGCAGAGGGATGAGGACATAGTAGGTAATTAATAAAAGGTAACCCTTATTAATTTCTAGTCATCTGTATTTGCAGATGAGTTTGTTAATGTCTGTGAGGGGCAACTGTGGTCTTGGAAGAAAGGAGAGCTGGAACAGGTAACGTGAGGCACAGGTGGGTGCCCAAGAATCAAGGTGGGTGTGAGGAGGTCAGGAAGAATGACAACATCTTTGCTTTGGCAGCAGCTGGGTTTTCTCTTATGGAAATGAAATGGCATGTTTATCGAGCCAGATAACCAGGCTGGGACAGTCAGAGAGCTTTTAAATGGAGCTTTGCAAATGTGTTCTGTGTAGCCTGCAGTAATAAAATTCATGCGTCTTCAGTGGTAATCCTCCACTACACACCATTTTAAATCTTTTTCTTATTTGGTGCACAGAACTGAGGTCCAGCATATGCATATTTCCAAGTGTCATTTTTAATTTAATGCATGATTGAACACATTACCACTGGAACAGCTAAATAGTTAAACTAGAATCCATCAATTTGTTCTGAACTGTTGACATGCAGGGTAATGCTATGGTTAAATTAAATTTAAATATAAGAATGAGAGGCAGCTTGGTTTCCTGGCAGCCCTCAGGCCTGCTTTGTCAGTGAGACATAACTGCAGGAGGAAGAGGACATTTTAAAATATGAGGTGCATTTCTTACGACCCCTCAGTTTGGCCCAGGGAATGTGATCCTGCTGTATTTCTGGTTATTTTCCCTACTGAGTGGCAAAGCAGACCAGGTATCCAGATTTTGGCAGGAGGGTACTGTGCAAATACAAAAGAAAATCACCGTTAATAGGAAAAACTTGTTGGCAAATCATAACATTTCAGAACCAGAACAGATTTGGGCAACCCCAGAATATCAGAGTCAGGGATATGGGCCAGAGCTTTTGGTTTAACTCAGAGAAGTCAGGCAGGCTGCCCAAGGATATCTGGGACAAGCACTGGGCCCTTGGACTCAGTCTGAATTCTCTCTGTTTCATATTTCATCATACTTTATGCAAAGATGTGGTTGAGTGGCACTCTGTTGCTCATTTATGTGAGAACCTGGACAAATTAGTGAACTACTCTGAGCTCTATTTGCTTGTTCATGAAATGGAGATAATAATCGTAACTAACTCATAAGATCATCAGGAGGATTAAGTGAGTTACTGGATGTGAAATTGTAAAACTGTGCCTGGCATTTGCTGAGAGCTCAATATATGCTCTTCTTGTTGTTGAAGAAAGAACAAAAAGTTTGCTTTAAAAAAATATTTATTTTTTAGTTGTAGATGGACAACTAAACTTTATTTTATTTTATTTCTTATGTGGTGCTGAGGATCGAACCCAGGACCTCGCATGTGCTAGGCAAGCACTCTACTGCTGAGCCACAACCTCAGCCCAAGAAGTTTGCTTTTATTATTTTTTGCTTTTATAAAGATATGTCATTTTCCTTTATCATTGTTTGTATGTTTACTCAGAATTGTTTTTGGAGGAGTGGGGATATCCAGGGGTCATCTGGGTCTCCTGGTGTCATGCAGTGTCAGTAGCATGTGGGTCTAAGATGGCTGGTGCATTTAGATCTCTTAGGGGTGTCATAACACAATACCCCAATCTGGTGTGTTTAAACAATAAAAATTTATTTTTTAAAACTGTTTTGGAGGCCAGAGGCCCAAAGACAAGATGTCAACTTTACCATGCTCCCTCTGAAGATTCTAGAGGAGAATACTTCCTTGCCTTTGTGGCCACCATTTCACACAATGTAGCTGAGAATTTTTGGGTGAGAGCCAGATGTTAGAAAAGGAACCAAACTGGAAGAAATTAAACTCAGAGACTTGGTGTTGATTGAACTTTGTGCTTACCTGCCATAGTCTTTGGCACTTAGAAAGCAGAAATGGTAGAAAGAAAGAAATGTGACTGCAAAGATTTACATCATTGTCTCATCACAAAGGAAATATGAGTTGTGATTGGTAAATAAGGTGGACCCTCATCCATTAAGCAAACGCTGAACAGAAACTACTCCATCCCTGACACTATTGTGTGCTACATGACAGAGACACAAAGATGTCAAAGACACTGTCCCCTAAAGGTTTGGAGCCAATAGTCTGGGGAGAACTATAAGTAAATAAAAATTTATAATACAACATGATAAATTCAAAGCTTGAGCTGTTCTCAGTGCATTGCAGAGAAGGGGCAGAAACCAGGTGTGGGATGCAGGGGAAGAAAGAGTTTTGAGCCGTGTCAGGTCAGGCATCCTGGGGGTGGAAGAGGTGACACCAAGACAAGTTTGACAGATGAAGTCAAGTTGTTGGAGAAAGGGTGTCATGGAAGAAAGGGTAGGAAAGGGAAAAAGCTTAACAGGCAGGGAGGATGAACCAGAGGACCAAAGGCACAGGGGCATATCAACAAATGGGACCCAGGGCCATCACAGGGTTCTTAGAGCAGGAGAGAGAGGACTCAGTGCCTGGTGGGTCGACAGAGGTAGGCAGAGAGGATTATGGGGAGGTGTGCAGGCCATGATAAGCACAGAGCATGGCTCTTGTCCTGGAAACCTCAGAGGTCATAGCATGCTAAGCATTTGAAGGAAGTCATACTTGCTTTGGAGAGGTCACACTCTTGGTGAAATTGAAAGAATGTGAGTGAGGGGACAGGAGAGGGCAGGACTCATTTAAGAGAAGACAAAGACCTGAATTTAGTTACAAGATATTGTGAGAGAAGGAGAGTCATGAGCTTATTCAAAAATAGAGGTAACAGGCTGGGGACAAACACCAATGTCTGGAGGTGTTGTAGACAGAAGAATCTATGAAAAAGAGTGAGGAGGGTCAAGAGGCAGAACCAGGAGAGGCTGTGTGATGGAAATGCAGAGCTTCAGGAGGAAGCTGAGAGTGGCTACTTGGTAAGTAGAAGACCTATAGTTCTCACTTATCATTGAGGGAGAGGCTGGTCAGCAACCAGTGAAAGACTGAAGGGCAGGCTGGGCTTGTAGCTCCGTGGTGAAGTGCTTGCCTTGCATGCATGAGGTCCTGAGTTAGATCCTCAGCACCACATAAAAATAAATAAATAAAGATATTGTGTTCATCTACAACTAAATAAAAATATTTTTAAAAGACTGATGGGCAAGGTGATGATGCTTTTTGGTGCAGATTTTGACTTTGTAGATGTGCTCTGCAATTTTCATTATTGTGAGCCACTTCAGTGTTCAAATAAGCATAGGTAGAACATGGTACTCATGAAAGGAAGAGGTCTGGTAAGAAAGTTAGCAAGAGGGAATAGATATAAGAGAATCCAGCTTAGAGTACTGGCCTTGGAGATGAGCCTCGTTAGAGAAGAAGAGGGACCAGGAGACTCTGATAGACTGGGGAGAGAAGGGTAGCAATTAATTAGATTGTGAAAAGTAGCATAGATTGCCTCTGTATATGGAGTTGTAAGTAGTTAGTTATAACAATAACTTTCTCATTTCAACCCAGATAACTTCAAGTTTAGCTGAATGAAGCTGCTGTAGAAGCTTCAAGAAAGGAAATTTCAATTGCATGTTTTCATGAATATAAATGTGAAATTTTGCTGGTGCTCCTACAGGATTTTTAAAATCCAGACTTTCAGGACTCTCCTAAAGGAAAGAATGCTGTTTGGCTTAGGCCAAAAAAAAAACTGCTACATTCCCTGGTTTCTGCATCATTTCAATTTGAGCTTTTATATCTTTTGATGTCTAAACTCAATAGGTCAAGGCAAAAGGAGAGTGAGGCCTGTTGACAACAAGGACATTAGTCACAGCTGTTGGGTCAGCCCTGCGAACCTCTACCCAGCCTGCTGGGTGCAGTGTGCAGAGCCAGGAAGGTGGCCAGCACCTGGCATGACATCTTCAACCATGCAGCTGTGGACCCAGGCACATTACTATGTGAGCTTGGCAATAGCCTTGCAGCCACTGGGTAGCTTTTGATTAGGACAAGATAACCAGCACATGGGTTGGATTTAAGTCATGCTGTGAGTGGTTAGGAGTAGCCATTTTTATCACTGTCACATTGACAGAGATTTGGGGATCGTTTTATATTTCTGTGATTAAAATACCCAACAAGAACAGCGTAGAGAAGGGAAGGGTTTTTTCGGCTCATGGTTTCAGAAATTTAGTCCATGGTGGGCCAATCTATTGCTATAGGCCCAAGGTGAGGTAGAACAATGGCAGAAGAGTAGGGCAGAGGGGAGCTGACCAGAACACGGCTGCCAGGAAGCAGATAGAAGCGCAGGGGGAGAGAAAACGAAGGGGAGGAGACACAGGGAAGATGAACCCTTCCTGGGTACACCTCCGATGACCCACCTCCTCCAGCTACGCCCCACCTGCCCACAGTTACCACCCACTCAATTCTTTCCAACTAGGATGGGCTGATTAGCCATAATCTATTATGGCTCTCATAATCTGTTCACCTCTGAATATTCATGCATTTACATCAAAGAGGTTGGGGGACACTTCATGTCCAAACCATAATAGATTTAAACATTCCGTGTAGTTTATGATGTTTTTGTTGTTGTTGTTGAACTTTAAGTTGACAATTGGATATTGTGAGCTCTTGATCCCTCTGTGTTCATAGTTGTAATTTCCCCAGACCTGTGCCCTCTACTACACTATGAAAGGAGATGGAATCATTCCTTCCTGGGACTCGAATCCAAGGAAACTTCAAAGATGACTTTTTTATCCCCTGTCCTTCTTATGGTTTCAGTACGTGGAGTGTTCTATATCCAGAAAGGGTTTCAGAAGCAAAGACAGCAAATAAGACAATGATTGCGGTGATGGGGGAAATGGACACAAGGTACTGGACAAGAAGGTGGAGAGTGTTGTTGTCCAATAGTGTGAGGTCAGGGTCACCACAATGAATGGTCATGGCAACCAGGCTAATGAAAACCGAAATTGTACCAACATGAGACATTCTTTTGGCTTAAGCCTGCTCTCTTGTTGATGAGCAAGGGCTTCTGGTTGGGGTAGCCAGTTCACTTGCGTTTGGACACCCTGGATAAATGCATATGAGTTTATCAGATCACTTCCTAATGTAGATTTTGTTAGAAGGTTGAAAGTGAGAGAAGGGTATTGGACACCTGAGAGGTGTGAGGAAACTGGAGAGGATCCATCAGTGAGGGAGGGGAGAGAGAGGGAAGATCCTGTCACACATTTTTCTTAGAGTTGGCACAATTAAGAAATAGAGAGTGATGGAAAATCAGGACGGTGAGAGAAGGAAAGAAGGGCATGGTTTAAATCCTGCTCTCATCAAGGGAGACAGGAAACAGCCCAGCCTGTGTCTTAAAATAGAGCAGTGCCTTGATTACATTCCAGAGACCCTTTCTTTATATAATTTTAAGGGTATAAAACACACAATCCAATACTTCTTCATGTCTTTTCCCTACTGAAAAAGCTCTTCATGGAGAGTTGCTAAAAGTTTAGTCCCTTCCTCAGTTCTCCTGACATGTGCAAGGACAACAAGGACTCTCCACAAAGTCATGTTAAGAGAATTAATTAGTGGAAAATACTATATTACACTTCTATTAAAGATAACAGCTAAGAAATGTTCTATAAGCCCTTGGGTATAAATATTCTGTTTCCCTTACATTTTCAAATTAAATTAAAACTAGTTTGACCCCCTGTGAAACTAAAAAGAAAAAAATGGTAAACTCAAAATCACACTTTCACAATCTTGGTTAAAACTAGAAAAAATAAGATTGCGATGGCTTCGCTGGGGTCAAACCTTCAAATGAAAAAAACCTTCGAAACGTGGAGTTTAGAAATTATATATTTCCATAAGATAAAGATTAATTTAAGGATTGCTTACATTTGGTAACAAATAAATTACAACTGAAGGAAAAAAAACCTTTAGAGGAGAGAGATTGATTAATTTATTATGGGAATTGACTCTCAGAAAGCCAAGAAGGGTATGATTGGTCATCTGTAGGCTAGAGAATCAGGAAAGCTGATGGTGTAATTAAGTGCTGGTCTGAAGACTGAAGAACCAGAGAAGACAATGGTGTGACTGTCAGTCCAACACCAAAGGTCTGAGTACCAGGAACCAATGTCTGACAACAGGCTTATATAGGTGGTCCTGCTCAAGGAATGTGAACCCCTTCTTCCTCTCCCTTTTTGTTCTGTTTAGATTTTCCATGGATAGGATGATGTCTGATCACATTGGTGAGAGTTGTCTTTACCCACCCTACAAATTCAAATACTGATCTCTTCCAAAACACCCTCAGAGGTACACCCAGAGATAATGTTTTACCAACTAGTTGGACATCCCTTAGCCCAGTCAAGCTGTCACATAAAATCAACCATGACAACTAGAGAGCTTCCACAGTCTAAAACAAGAATTTAAGACCTCCATACCTGTATTATGACTGCCATTGAGCAGATGTGGTTATCTAAACAAATGTATCTACTCCCTCTTAAATCAGTCACAACAACCTTGGTGAATTCAGAGATTAATATGTGTGGATAAGTCATTTGTCCATCTGCATCCAGCTAAGACTCTGATTAATTTTACCTAAATTAAAGTAGGAAGCCGAGGCTAGGCAGTGAATATAGGGTGGTCTCTGTAATCACCTAAGATATTTAATAGCTACTGTGTTCTAGATCATTAGCATAAGCATCATCTGCATATATACATATGTTATGGTTTGGATGTGAGGTGTCCCCCAAAAGCTCATGTATGAGACAATGAAAGAAGTTTCAGAGGAGAAATGATCGGATTGTGAGAGCCTTAACCCTATCTGTGAATTACTCCCTGTTGGAATTAATTGAGTGGTGACTAGAGGCAGGTGGGTTGTGGCTGGAAGAAGTAGTTAATTAGGGGCGTGATTATGAGGTATATATTCTATATCTGGAGCTGGAGTCCCCCTTTCTCTGCTTCTTGACCACCATGATGGGAATTGCTTCCCCCTGCCACATACTCTGCCATGATGTTCTGCCTCACTTTGAGCCCCATGGAAAGAAGTCGACCTTCTCTGGACTAAAACCTCTGAAACTGTGAAACCTCAAACTCTTCCTCCCCTACAGTTGTACTGGTTAGATCCTTTAGTCACGACAGCCAAAAAGCTGACTAAAATAATGTATGTGTTGTTGAGAAGAAGTGGAGTGGGTGAAGATTCCTTCCAGGACTGTGTGGTCCTTAGGACTAAAGGTCATTACACAGTTACTTGCACATTCTAAATTTCTGAATAATACCCATCCAGCTTATTATCCCCACAAATGGTCATTGTGTAAGTGATATCCAGTTTAGCAAGCCAAACCTATCAGCACACTGCTTGCTTGCCTTGGGCTACTGGAGAGATACTCACTTGGAGAAATATGCCTTCGATGAATGTTGAAGTTTTGGCTTATCATCACCAGCTGAGGCTTGTCATTGAGCCTTTTCAAGGTCAATGTCCCTGTGGAGCTCATCCAAGTTGTATTAATATTTTGGGGGTGCCTTATGGCATATGACCAGGAGTTTGTGCCATCTCTTCTTATGGAATGCTCCACTACCTGAGGAATGTTATAAAATCTCCCCTCTTACTGAATGCTATTTTTTGGGGTTCAGTCAGTTTTTTAAATAATTAAAGCCTGCATATTCTAGATCATTAGTCTGGGTTTAGTCAACATACTTTTTTAAGCTCTAGGGATAAAACAGACATGTTATCCCATTATCACAGAACTCAAAGTCGAGCAAGGAAGATAGACATTCAGTATATAATGAAAACTAATTAAATTCATCATTTCATGCAGGCGACATGCTATAAAAAACTGATGCTGTGGGGACGTATACCAGGGAGGTTTCCCTGAGTAAACTGAAGCTGACATATGATGGAAACATTTGTATATCTCTCTGTAAAAGAAAGACTATTTTTACTGGATTTTAGGATGTGCCTGGAATCCATACCCTCCATTCCTATGCTCTGGTGGCCACCTGAGTTGGCCTCATAAAGCTGTTTCAATTTTCTTAGCATTTCTGAAGGCCAGTGAGTCATTATGGCATGCACAAAACTATAAGGACAATGCACAGTTTAGGGGCTGGAGATGACCCTACAGATTTTCTTCACCCTTGGTTTGTGGCGGCTTCTAGGTTTTTTTTTTTTTTTTTAACTCTGGGTACTGAAGAGTTTCAGAGAGCTAAACTCATGAAGAGCTTTCCTTTCTCCTCTAGCACTGATAAGTGGGGGTAATTCAGGTTTCCACTCCCTGTCAGACTGACAGGAAAAGTCAGGTCAATGTGGGTCTCACTAACAATGGCTTCTCATCAAAAGCTTCCTTTGAAAGCCTGTTCACCAATCCTCTAGGAAGTTGGAGGTCTCTTCCACCTGCCTCTGAGTCTGTTTTAAGAGTCCCTTCCTGGCTGCCCCTGAATGATCCTCCTGTTTCACTCACTGTGTGGTTTCTTAACTGTGGTGATCTCTTTGCTACAGTGCTAGTGGGTGTTTCTTAATGTTCCCATGTTAACTTGGGTCTATGTTCCCTCATTTTTTTAAAAAGGACAGCCATATGCTTTGGATTATTGAGAGCATCCATTCTTGCAGTCTTCTTTCCACTGAGTCAAATTTACAGTTTACTAAAATCAACCCACCACCCACTGGCACTTGTCAGACCGCCTCTGGGAAAGGAGAGGATGATAAAGTCATATAAACAATGCAACCAGGGAATGCCCATCTATTGGCCCCTATCACACACTTCTTGTTTAGCAGTATGGATCTTGGAGAAAGAGGTTCAACCTGGGTGCAGGGGCATCACATCTCTGAAAGCAATGCAGATAGTCTGGGGGAGGGGGAGCCCAATCTATTACACACGAGTTAAAAATTGCCAAAGTTTTGTGTGAGAGCTGCTGTTATAAATCCAGTTATCTGTTAATGGGATTTGGGCCTAAAACACCCACATGCTGCTTTGAAATTTTCCTCCATCTGTTTATTTCTGCAAAGCTTATTTATTTATTTAGGGCAACGAAGTGGCCTACTAATGGCTCTAGAAGAACAATTCGGATTGTAGATCTGTGGAGAAAATAGATAACTGTTTCCAGAGCCTCTCCTCATATGTATCTTACATCCACTCCTCTGGGGACTTTAGGTGAGAAGGTTCTGATAGATGTGGACTCAAAGGAACAATTAACAACACTGCATAGACCAAAAAATGATCAGCAAGTGTGGTCACTCAAAAATTGAAAGAAATACTGAAGGGACTTATTCATATATAGATGCACTATAGGCCTCATTCAGGAAGGGACCAGTTCTTTGTCTTTGGAAAAGAACTCTCCATAAATGTTGGTTTATTTTATTTTAATTTGACTTTTGTAATTTTCCTCTCATCTTTTCCTATGGGTCAATAACAACTAGGAGGCTTTTCCTCTCCACACCACTTTCCTTTTATTTAGTGACAAGTGAAGCTTTGGCCCTAATTCCAACCCTTAGGCTTTTTGACCCATTTTTTACCAATGTGGGCAAAACAGGGATGGAGCTTTAGCAGTTCTGACTCGTTCTCTTAGCCAAGATGCTTCTGCACACCCAGTTTTCTTCTCAGAAAAAAAATTGGAGTGACAAGTCTTATAGTTATTTTAAAATCAGAAGGCACTTTTTGGATATTTACTTATTCAACAAAAATATTTCCTGAATGCTCAGTAGAAACTAGATATACTGGTATGGGATCAGGATACAGAGGTGAAAATACACATAAGGCTTTTGCACCTAAGGAACTTCAAGACAGATGGAAGAACCTACATTGAATAAATGTGTATACACACAGAATTTCCAGTTGTGGCAAGTGTTGTAAAGAAAATTTAGTGAAAGTTTGAAACTGAGGAACTGGTTGAGATGGTGGGCTTCCCATAAGAGATGACTTTCAGTATGAAAGGTGGCATTTCTCCATTATGTTCACGCTTTACTGCCATTAAGGGGCATAAAGGAGAATTAACAGCAATAACCATCACTACTTCTAAAATAAAATTTGGTGAGTGTGTCTTCCCAGCTCTTTTCTCTTTGGTACTTATTAAAAACCAAGAAAGTACAAAACATCTAGAGATCAAATACCTCTTGAGATGATGTTTTCATCATCTGAGTAACTCATTTGGAAAGTGCTAAAGTTCTACACCAAGGTGATGAGGTCTAAGAGAGGTAGACAGGGTAGAAAAAAGAATTTGTTGACATGAAGACCACAAGAAGACAGTGGAGAGACCTTTCTCCTTCATTCCTTCACGTAATGCCAGCCCATCTGTGGAGGTGGGGAGTAGATGTAGAGGAAGGGAACTTGTGACAATACCTGGCTTGGGGACTGTGGGGCAGGCCTCCAAATGGCTGTAATTAGGCTCTCTCGCAGAGACTTCTGGCAGGCCATGTGATGTTTTTAGTATCTAACCAGGGCTGGGAACCAGCTATGTCATGGTTGTCAAGGTCAGAAACCCTCTGATTCAGCACATATAATCAAGGTCATCAACACTAACTGTGAGCATGTGTCCCTTCTCTTTATGTAACCTGTTGGCAGTGTGTCTTCTTGTTTGTTTGGTTTTTTTAGTTGCTCAAAGCATTACAATGGTCTTGACATATCATACACTTGATTCAAATTGGGTATGAATTCTTATTTTTCCACGTGTACTGATTGCAGGATCACATTGGTTATACAGCCATGTTTATACGTACTGCCATACTAGTGTCTGTTGTATTCTGAGGAAGGAAAGAGAGAGGGAGAGAGAGAGAGAGAGAGAGAGAGAGAGAGAGAGAGAGAGAGAGAGAGAGGAGAGGGAGAGAGAGAGAGAAATGTGTTACAGTAGATGGGGTAGAGAGAGGTGATGGGATGAGAGGGGAGGGGATGGGGGGGATAGAGAAGGGCAGTCGAGTGCCTTCTTTGTTTACCTGCACATAAAAGGGCCTATGGAAAAGACTCAGGGTGAAATGGCTAATGGGTGATGGCTAATGGCTATGGCACCTCTACATTAAAGGTAAGCAGTATCCCCACTGCCTTGCATCTCCTTCCTACTGCCAAACCACAAATCTGTTTCCTGGTCAGAGCCCCCACATGACAGAGACCTCCCAAGAAAAGCTTGGAGATGAACTCCTTGGAAACACCCACTTAGATGAGTGCTTTTCTAAGATTCTGTGAAGAGGAGAAAGTTATAGGTAGGACATGAGTACCACCAGATGTACAGCTTGGAATGGCTCCAGGAATCTACACTCCCACCCAGTTCTTGGAGAGTGTCCACACTGCCAGTCCTGTCAAAAGCCTCCAAGAACAGTCTCCTCGTTTCTTCCTCTTTCTTCTCTGCTTTCCTCAACTTCCTTATTTCTCATATGGAACTTGTTTTTCTTCCACACTTATTGTTACAGTTCCTCCTTTCTATAATTCTACCTGACCCCAAGCTCCATTTCAACTCACGATTTGGTCATTTCTGAAATGAGCAAAACACAGGGGATATTTTCTCTGTTTTCCTCATAGCACAGACAGTACATCTGTAGGCTAAGGGAGAAGATAGGGTTTCCCAACATCTAGGAAAACTATCCTTTCTTCTTGTGTTTTCCAGTTTCCTTTAGCATTGCTTCAGCCTTATAGCTTTTCCACTATAAAACTGTTTTTATTTTAACAAATAGTTTCATTGTAAAATACATTAGTTATACAACAAAATTTGTAATGCCTGTGTGGATTCCCATTCATATTGAAATTTCATTATTGTTCTAGTTAAACTTTCAGAAATCATTTGACAATAAGTTTGGGGAACTCAGAAAGGATATAGAAGTGGTGATTTGTGCATTGTGGTTTGGATTATCTAGTTGAATTACAATACTAATAATGGCTCAGTGTGGTGCTGTCCATAGTATAATTTTAAATTTTCCAGTAGCCACATTTAAAAAAAATGAGATCTAATGGATAAAATAACTTTGATAGTATACTAAGTTAATATATTGTATCCCAAATCTTCAATATGCAATTTCAACATGTAATCTATATAAAAAACTACTAATTAGAAATGCACATTTTTGTGCTAAATATTTGAAATACCAGGCGTATTCTGTATTTACAGCACATCTCTATTTGGATGGGGCACATTTTGAATGCCTCACAGCCACATGTAGTTAGTGGCTTCTGAATTAGATATTGGTATAGAACCTTCTTCTTTGTTTTCCATTTGGCTCTTGGGTTTGTTATCCTAAAGCTAACAGGATCTTTCAATTTTACTTAGCCCAAACTTATTTAACAGATAAGAGAAATGAGTGAGGAAAAGAGTTGAGTTGCCAGGGCACACAGTGGGCTCCGAGTCCATGTCTCCTACTCTCTGGTCAGAGCTCTTTCTAGTGCAGACTGCAGTTAGTGAAGATGGTAACCCATGACAGTTGTCTAAACAAGGAACAGGCCAATCTATGCCAAATGTTGCATTCTGTGCTTTGCTTCTGACTTGGGTTAGGATAAGTATCAAATTCTTCCCCCAGCAAATTTACTCACTCACTTGTTCATTGATTCAGCCAGCCATCCATTTGTTCATTTGGCAACCAATGATTTGCTAGATGCTAGGAATGCAAATACACTGTAGACAAATTTGGTCCATGAGAAGACAGACAATACAGCATGCATGGCAGAATCACAAAACAATATGTTAGAGGTTCAAACAGAATGGGTAGGGTTCTAACAGTTCTGAGACCATCACAGAGGGCATGGACTAAAGGCAAATTCTGTGAAATGACAACAGTGCAGGGAAGAGTCTGACAGGATGACAAAAGACCACTGACAACCAGACTGAAATTCAGACCATCATTCATTTATATACAGTAAATTGTTTTAGGGTCTTTCGGGAAATTCAATGACAAGGTAGACATGGTTTGCATATCAAAGAAGGTTGCAATCTAGAGGGGAAGCATGCCCAAATCAGTGTATTAAAATGAAAAAATGAATCACAAACTATGAAGAGAGGTCAAGAAGCAACATGGTAAAGTAGAGGATGAAGCTCTTGGACATTGGTGGACAGAGAAGAAGAGGTGTATACTAATTAGAGTAAGACCAGCTGTTTTCACCTTAGCAGGAACATCAAATGTGTCATGGCTCAAAGGCAAATTGTTTTTTTCTCACTTACATAGAATCCAAAATGACTACTGCCTGACCAGCAGGTGGCTCTTTCCCATGCTGTGATTCCAGGTCCCCGGACCCTTCCATCTTGCAGCTCCTCAATTTTTAACATATTGTTTCCATGGTCACCATGCTCTTCTGCATCAAGGTTTTCTTTTCAGGGAGATTAGCAAGTCTGTCAGTAATGCCTGTGATTTTTGCTCACTGTCTGGTATGCTTTGGATGAGAGGTGTCACCCAAAAGCTCATGATTAGATACTGAGAGCTGTAACCTCATCAGTGAATTAATCCATTTAGTTGATTAATTGTTTTAAAGGACTACAGTACTAGATGTTAACTATAAGCAGATAGGGTGTGATTGGAGGAAGTAGGTTACTGGTGGTGTGCCTTTGGGGTTTGTATTTTTTCCCTGGCTCCTCCAGAGCTCTCTTTGCTCCCTGACTGTCATGAGCTGAACGTTTTTTCTCTGCCAGGTCCTTCTATCATGCTGTCCTGCCTCACTTCAGGCTCAAAGCAACAGAGTCAGTCAATCATGGATTGAATCTCTGAAACCATAATCCCCAAATAAGCTTTTCCTCTTCTAAGTTGTTCTTGTCAGGTATTTTGTTCACAGTGGCCAAAACATGACCCACAAACTGTCCCTTGAAACATATAAGTTTAAGGAGGCTGAGGAATGAGGTCTAGCCAGAAATGCAAGAATGCCAAGGGAAATGTGTCTACCCAGGTAGAAGAGAAAACAGCATGAGGAACATCTAGCTAGTTTCTGTCCCAGATTCAAAGGTCCAAAAGGATATTTGCCAATTCAGAATAAATGGAAGAATGTTTCCAACAGAGAAAGTGGTGTGTTAAGAAGCTGAGATATGAACAGTGTGGCCAAAGCATGGAAAGGAAGTGATAGGGGAGAATGGTGAAGAAATGGGTAGGGTTCAGGGGAGAGAGGGGATTTTGGAGCTTTAAATTATTATGGTGAGGTATACATAACATTGACTTTACCATCTGAGTTATTTTGACATGTACAGTTCAGTGGCGTCACATACATTCACAGTATAGACATCACCACCATTCATCTCTAGAACTTTTTCATCTTTCCAATCTGGAACTCTGCACCCATTACACGTGAACTCCCAATTCCTCACTCCTTCCAGCCCAGTGTTACCTCTGTTTTACTTTCTGTCTCCTTTAGTTTGACTACTCAAAGGACCTTATAAGAGTGATCATAGGATAATTGTCTTTTTATGAATGGCTTATTTTATTTATGTGCTCAAGTTTATTTATGTAGTAGTATGTGTAAGAATTTTCTTCCTAAGGCTGAATAATACTCCATTATATGCAAATAGCACATTTTGTTTATCCATTGATCCATCAATGGATGTTTGAGCTGTTTCTACCTTTAGGCTATTGTGAATAACACTGCAAAGAACATTAGTATACAGATATCTATTTGAGGCCCTGCTTTCAGTTCTTTTGGGTATATGACAGAAATGGAAATGCTGGACGATGTGGTAATACTGTTTAAAGTTTTTGGGGAACTACCATATTGTTTTCCATGGTGGTACCCTATTTTACATTCCCACCAACAGTTTTCAAGAATTCAAATTTTAGTGATGTTGAGCATTGTTTTCTGTGCTCATCGGTCATTTCTATATCTTCCTTGGAGAAATGACTATTCAAGTTCTTTCCCCTTTTTAAAATTGTCTTTTTGTTGTTGAGGAATTTAAGATTCTATTCTAAATGCAATGGCAAAACATCTTGAGGCTTGGTCAAGGGAATGACACGAGTCAATTCTCATTTTAGGAAGAAGTGATTCCTTCATCTGAGTGATTGTGTGATTTTATCCAATAGTGGGGAGAGGGGAGTGCTGATGACATCATTAACCACAAGAGTCCTTGATCATGCTATGCAAAAATATAATGCAACTTGTTCAGAAGGCCCGGATTCTACCTTTCCTCCCACAGACTTCGACCATGTCCTGCATTTCTATGTTCCTGCTGACTTGTTCCATGTTTCCCATTTTGGGATTGCTTTGGGGTTGGGGGGTAGGCTTGGAGACAGCTCTAAGAGGGTGAAAGATAATTCAAACTCTAGCTTCAATGACTCTTAAAGGGCCTTACAGGGGCAGACCAATTAGTGTAAGTGGTGATATTTGTTGCTCTGAGTATGGCAGAGACACCTGTTCCTTTGGAACTGTTGACATTGCTAATTTATTTCACAGCAGCCTGAAATGAACAGCTGGATTGGAGTAAGAGATCAGTGATGGTAAAGTGATAAGAGTTCCCCTTTCCTGAGAGTCAGTTCTTCTCACCCCTTGTATTTCTGATACACTAAAGCCAGAACTCAATATTCAACTTAATGTGGTGTTTTACATTTTTTTCCAGTTTTCTATACTTTGTTTTCCTCCGGAATGTTCTTGCTTATTCAAGTGAAAATGGTTCTCCATCTTTAATGTATCAGAATCACTTGTAGTGTCTGTTGAAACACCAGGTGGTGGGCTGACCCACACCAAGTTCCTGAAGCACAGGTCTCAAGAATTTGAATTTCCAACATGTTCCATGTGCAGCTGCTTATCTGGGCCCATTATTGGAGAACCACTGCATGAAGATAATATTCATGGCCCTTTGGGGTCATGGAGTAAATTAATTATAGATCTTCAAAATAACAGCAATTCGAGCTGCTATTCACCAGAGCCTGGAGGTAGACTGCCCACCTCCTTTGGAAACATTTTCTCCTGTACTTCTGTGTGTTCATGTGTGTGTGTGTGTGTGTGTGTGTGTGTGTGTGTGTGTGTGTGTACACATTTGAAATTGACTGTATCTGTGTGAACACAGACATGCAAGCTTGTGACCTTCAAGGACACTTCAGTACCACTACTTTTCTGAGAAGAAACATCAGGGGATAAGTCCCTGGCACTCATGTGGCTAGGAGAGATCCATTTCCCCTTTTTGTTCTATGTGATGAAAAGGAAAAATGATTTTGTCTGTTTTTCAAGAGTGCATGGACTATTAGCACCCATGCAAACCTTTAATTAAATTCATTTAGTTCATTGACAAATATTTAAAAAAGAAAAATCTTATTTGCACATCTACTGCATTCCAGTTCTGTTACACATACTAAAGATACAGCAGTGAACAAAACAGAGTAAGTCCCACGCCAAGTGGACTCAAACTGAAACACAGACTTGTTATATGTCCAGTGGCAATGGATGCTAAGCAGGAAGTGTGTGTGTGTGTGCATGCACACGTGCATGCATGCACATGCACATATGCACAGGGACCAGGAACATAGCCCTAATGAAGGGACATTTGAATGTAGGAAGCAAAGGAAGGAGCCACATGGAGATCTGGAAATAAAAGCATTCCGGTTAGAGGGGATTGCAAGGGGGCTACTTCAAGGAAGAGCCAGGGGGCTAGTGTAGGTTTATGCAAAAGAGGTGTGCACATGAGGCCAGTTCCAGACCCAGCTTGTGTAAGAACTTAGAAGTTATTATAAAGTCCTGAGTGAGGTGGAGGCTACAGAAGGGTTTTGAGCCAAGGAAGAGTGTAATTGGATTTGCATATTAGAAGACCATCCTGTTTGCTGAGTGGAGGGAGTCCTGGAGGAGTGATGGTGGGATTGGGAAAACCAGTCAGGATACAGTGTCACTGGCCAAGGCATGTGGTGATACTTGATGGGACCAAAATCTAGGGTCAAGGAGGTCCCAACTGATTGATTTTGGGAGATATTTTGAAGTAAGCATCAACAGGATCCATTACATTTTAGATATAAGGCAGAGTGAGAGGATCAAGGTTCACTCAGTTTTTTGAGCTGAGACACAGGAAATTTGGAGTTGCCAATACCTATGATGGGGAGATCTGCAGAATCAGTGAGCTGGTGATCTAGCTGTGTGCCCAACAGGAAAAGGAAATGAAAGGAAAGCACTGCTGCAGGACAAAGAGACATTACTTGCTCCTACACCCTAAACAGGGCTGGCGACTACATTTTTGTGTTTTCAAGATTCTTTCCATTCCATCTTCATCTCAATTCATATTTTCTAAGTAATCGTAGTTAATGGTGCTGAGTGTTTAACAGGTGATGTGAAAAAATGCCGACACACTATCTCATGGAATCCTGATAACCACCCAGGACAGAGAAAAGGTGGATTTTGCTGTAAATATACTACAGAGAGCCTCTCTGCTTGTCTCCCCATCTTTTCTTTCCCTTTTCCCATGGATCGTTAAAGCCCTTTAGCCTGGCTACTGTGCAGACCAAATATATATAGAGAGAGAGACTACATAAGTACATGTACATGTGATTTGAAAGTGATTGTTCTTTGGCCTTAATATCACATATAAACTCATTAGGAGTTTGGCTTTGATGGAAGAGACAAGTGCCCTGTGCTACGTGCTCATCACTTGGGCTACAGTGGCCCGGTGCTTGGGTCACACTTGGCTGATGCTGTCTGAGGGATCAGAGTCCACCTGCAGACATGTGATGCAGTTCCATGACCATCCCGTCTCGTCTGGGTTGACCTGCACCAGGGCCTGCATGGTTCCCTATTATCCCTTGAGGCTGGTGCAGACAGTGGGCAGGGAAAGAACAAAACCGAGGAAAACTGTGGCCAAAGCTCTCTCAGCCACCATGGCATGAAATACCCATGTTAGAGAGCTTCCTCTTGGTGTGAGTCTCTGGGCTTTCTCATTCAAAATGCAGAACGATGACACATTAATTCCAATGGCACAGGACAAGCAACACAGAGGACAGGGAAAATGCCTTTTTTTTTTTTTTGGTCTGGAATCCTAGCTGTCTTCTGTGACCATGCAGATGAGGTCCATTATGGGGAATCCATCTGCTCATTTTCTGTATTTATTTAGTCAACAAAAATTTAGGGCCCTACTGTGTGCCTGGCACTGTTTCAGATATGCAAAACAGACAGAAGTCCTCCCTTTCAGAGAGGACATGTGTTCAGGGGACATGATGGAGATATAAGTAAAATGAACAGTGTACACAGATGGTGATAACTACTGTGAAGGAAAACAAAATTGAGGGAGGTAAGAAATTCCAGTGGGAGGAGGATTGGTGATGCCCTTTGAAGAAGAAGGGTCAGGGAGAAGCCTTCCCTGAGGAGGGGAGCCATGTGGCTGTGGGGGTTGGATGTGTTACAGGTAGAGGGCACAGCCAGTTCCAAAGTCCAGGGCTGGGACTCTGACAGTGATGAAAGAGCAGATGGGAGCCCCATGAGGAGGGAAATGGAGGGTTGGGGGAGGAATGAGGTCAGAGTGCTGGAAGAGGCTGGATGGCTTGGCCATGGGGCCCAGAGCAGGCTCAGAGTGGAGCAGCCACAGGTCAAACTTCAGTGGGAAATTGTGGATATTGTGTTTAGGAGAGAAAAGAAAGTAAACTGTGAGATCAGAGGGAGCCTGTGGCCTCAGGCTGGTGGGGTGAGGTCAGTGGAGAGCTGAAAAGAGAAAAACATGTGAAGGAAGATTCAGGGACCCTAAGGACAAGCACAGCCTTCTTCATGAGTTTCCCTGTTTCTAATGTTGATCCAAATCTCTCTGCCTCTGTGAGACACACCTGGATCTAGAGTCCACCTGGAGCCTGAGTTGGAGGCCTTCTTCTCCCTCTGCTGTCTCCCTCTGGGGGGTAGGCCTGTTTCCCCCACCACCCTGTGTGTCTCTTCCCAGCAAGTGTGACGTGTCGGCCCCTCACCCCCAACTTCTGCCTAGGCTGGCTGGCATTCAGGCTTCTTTGTAGTAGGTCGGAGGCTCTGGAGTCTTTTTACCTCCTCCTAGTCCTTGACAGCTCTGGATTCTGTGTGGCCATAAACGGGCTTGTAATTATATGAGCTCCCTGAACACTTGCATTTGTGGGATTAAGGATGTCTGAGCTGAGAGTTCAGATGCCTGTTCAGAGAGGTGAAAGGAACTCTGAGCTCACAGAAGGACATCTGTTGGGCACAGAAGGACACTGGTGCCCTGGTCCAAGCCTGGTTCCAGCACATTTGCTGAGGGCCAGAGGCAGCTCCTGTCTGCGCCCCTCCCCAGGAGTCAGGGAACCACAGATGGCCCTGCAATCTGATATGCTGGATGTTTTCAGAGCTCCCAGAATGGGATGGGAAGCCAAATTGCACGCTTCCAGGAAAAGTGCTTCCAATGTGAGAAATTTGGCATTTTGTCTCTAACTCCATTAAAAGCTTTGTTGTGATACAAACCCCAGGCAGAAATGGCCTTTTTGTAAATGCCAAGAAAATCACTGGATTGAGATGTATTGTGTTTGTAAAAAGAGCAAACCAGAGTGATTTCTCACACTTGGTGCCCACCCTAATCCACTGCAAATACGACAGGACATCCCAATGACAGTGAGATCATTTTCCCTGACTATCTTCATGGTCTATTTCCTTAGAAAAGATGATTTTTAAAAAGCTTGAAGGATTACCTTTTTTATATTTGACTCTTCCCCCCACTGTCCCCCTTTTTGAGTTTAGGAATGCCATACCACAATAGCTATCAAATGCATTTACCCTTTTATGCAGAAATCCCATTTTGGAATTTATTTTAGATCCACTTCCCTGTATGTGAAATGACACATTGGGAATGTTTGTAAGGACAAAGAGAGGACTCTTTTAAAAAAGCAATGCTTTATCTGCACAGTGAGATTCTCTGACACTGTAAAGAGGAATCAGGAGAGTCTCCTTACTGACATCAGAAGGTTGCTAGGATAGGCTGTTCAGCATGGGGGAAAAAATACCAAGAAGCAGAAGGGTGCTAACTTTTGCATAAGAAATGGAGGAAAATAAGCATATATTCATATCTGCTTCATATGCATAAATGCTGGGAGGTAGAAAAGAAACTAATAAAAATAGTTCCTTTGGGGGACAAGATAAATAGAGCAGATGAAGACATGGATGTGAGACCCCTCAGAGCATTCCTTTATTAGAGTTTTGATATTAGAGTCATATAAATGTATTCTCCTCACATTTTTTTACAAAGGAGACACATTCAAACATATTTAGACCCCAGTGACTTCTGGCTTTGCTTCTGACAGTGGAATAGTGAGCTGCAAAGAGTTTTTATAATCATGAAATTTTTGAACACCACCCACCTGTGTTAAGCAGGGGCTGAGAGGGGGCTTGAGAGGGAGAGATGGAGAAGAACCAGGATCTGTCCTGGAGGAATCTGTCAGTCAGATTTTTACTGCTGGGACCAAAATACCTGACAAAGAGGGCAACATTTATTTGGGCTCATGGTTTCAGAGGATTCAGTCCATGGTCACTCCATCATGATGAGGAAGAACATCATAGAGAAAGGGCAGGGGCAGAGTAGGGGAAAGCTGTTTAACTCATGGTAGCAGGAAGCAGAGAGAGAGAGAGAAGCCAGAAACAAGACATCACCATCCCTGTTCTACTTCCTCCAGCCACACCCACCTGCCTATAGTCACTATCTGGAAGCCAATTTAAATTATTAATCTACCAAATAAGATTAATCCACTGGTGATGTGACAGCTCTCGTCATCCCCTCAAAGCCTCACCTCTGAACCTTGCTACATTGGGGGTCCACACTTCCATCACATGGACTTTCTGGGGACATTAAATATCCAAACCATCACAAGGCACTTGCAGCCTACCAGAGGAGATCATAGAGGAAACAACTGGTGACAATGTTGTGCCATATGAAAGGGAAGTGCAAGGTGCTGTGGAGGTTGCAGGAGAGAGAGTTAGCTTTGGGAGGAAGGGGCCGAGAGGGTCAGAGAAGAATACAGGAGAATGAGGCTGTAAAAGAGATAGAAGAAAAGAAATTGGGGAAGAAAAAGAATGTACAGAGGCCCAGTCCAGCAGAAAGAAAAGGACTGGAATATGGGGAGACTTGAGAGTGCTTGGTTAGATGCAAGCAGTCAAGAATGGCTGCAAGGGAGGAGATAGGTGTTAACATGAGATTGGTGGGATGTCAAAGAAAGAAGAGAAGGGACAAGCCATGAGGATCCTCATTCGTTATTCTTGACAGATGCTGCTCATTGTGCTACCCATATCTGTTCTCCCTTTATCCAGTATTCCCTTCTTGCTCTGCCTACAGCCTGTGGGAATAAAGACGATGCATCATACCCCCTTTGCAAATTAGTGTACCTGTATGACTGAATCACAGCCAATGGGGTGTAAATGGAAGGAATGTGTGCAACTTCCAGGAAGGGTCCTTCAAAGGA
Organism: Callospermophilus lateralis; assembly: GCF_048772815.1. Taxonomy (NCBI): domain Eukaryota; kingdom Metazoa; phylum Chordata; class Mammalia; order Rodentia; family Sciuridae; genus Callospermophilus; species Callospermophilus lateralis. The sequence continues at coordinate 1,249,562 of NW_027514223.1, forward strand.
GGGGCTGTGTCTTTCTCTTCCCCATTCCATTCGCAGGAATGCAAATATGGCTAGAATAGCCTTCTTCTTTTTCTTAAATAGAAAAAAATTTAATTTAATATTCAGCTTGATTAAAATATTTTCCCACGTCTTTATTGGTGCATTATATTTGTACATAATGATGGGATTTAGTGTTACATATTCATACATGCACACACTATAATAATATAATTTGGCCAATATCACTCCCCAGCACTTCCCCCCTTCCTGCCTTGGTCCCTTTCCTCTACTGATCTCCCTTTGATTTTCATGGATCCACCCCACCTTCTTTCCTTTTCCCTCTCTAGCTTCTACTTGTGAGAGAAAACATATGACTCTTGACCTTCCAAGTCTGACTTATTTCACTTAACATAATGGTCTCTAGTTCCAGCCATTTTCCTCCAGATGACATAATTTCATTTTTCTTTATGGCTGAATAAAACTCTGTTGTGTATATATACCACATTTTATTTATTCATTCATCCATTGATGGACACCTAGGCTGGTTCCAGAGTTTGACGATTGTGAATTGTGCTGCTATAAAGTATAATGAAGTATGATGAAGTATGATGACCAGGATAAGAACTGAGGGATACATGCATACCTGTGTTTATAGCAGAGATAGTGCAGAGTGGCTCAAACTCCATCTAAAGTCCCAACTACAACACCTGTGCCAGCCAGGCTCAGGGTCCCAAAGGTCAACTATATGCTGTACAATAATACCAAGAATGCATTTGCCTCATTCCTTCTCATTCTCCCATGAGTACATGGTGGGATTTTCCAGAGACTCCATGATGTGTGATATCTCAGTAGATCAAAGGCAGAAGCAAATATGAGCATCTACCTGTTTTATTTTCATCCAGATATTTAAGAGCTTTTGTGAATATGTCAAATTATGCTCTTCTTCTCATGGAAGTGTTTGAAATTGAAAACCATGTAGTTGTTTGGGTAATGTAAAAGTGACATTCACACTTTGTCTGCCAAGCTGCCAAGCCTATGGGCCCCAGCATAGAAGTGGCTGCTGAGTGGTGGAGTGGTGGAGTGTTGGCCCAGGTGGGTCCTACTGCAAGTGGCAAACACAGCCTGTGGCTTCATGGAGCCTGCCATTCAGATGCAGACTGTCAATGCCCAGGCAAGCCAAGGCACACCAATCTGTCATCCTTTGGATGGACATCTGCTACAGAGGTCCACTCCACACATTGCTACAGTTCCACACTACAACCTCAACCTCCAGCTTCCTGATCTGCTGTGGGAAAATAGAAAATTGGGACTTAAGAACTTACCAATATGTACTTATACATTTTTGGTGAGAATGTAAATTGATGCAACCACTCTGAAAAGCAGTATGGAGATTTCTCAAAACACATGGAATGGAGCCACCATTTGACCCTGCTCTCCCACTCCTCAGTATATACCCAAAGGATTTAAAACCAGCATGCTACAGTGATGCAGCCACATCCTTGTTTATAGCAGCTAAATTCACAAACAGCTAAGCTATGGAACCAGCCTAGGTGTTCTACAATAGGTGAACAGAAAATGTGGTATATGTACATAATGAAGTATTACTCAGCCATAATGAAGAATGGCTTTATGACATTTGCCAGCAAATGGATGGATCAAGAGAAACTATTGTGCTAAGCCAATCCCCCAAAACAAAGGTTGAATGTTTTCTCTGATAGGCAGAAGCTAACCCACAATAAGCGGGGTGCAGTGAGAGAAGAATAGAAGTGTAGTTGATTAGACAATGGGTAATGGAGGGAGGGGATGGGGGACAAGCAAAGCAAAGACAGTGGAATGAATCTGACGTAGTTTTCCCATATGCGTATATGAAACAACACAATGAATCCCACCACCATGTACACATTAGAACGGGATTCTAACTAGAATAAGATATATTTCATTTTGTATAATTATATCAAAATGGATTCTGCTGTCATACTAAAAAGAACCAATAAAAATTTTAAAATATAAAATATGCACAATAAAAACATGAGTTGTTTATGCAATATTTATGGATAGAAAGAAAAGCTAATCAAAAAATGAATTGCTCCCAAATTAATGCATAGAATAAAAATTAAAATACCAACAAGGGTTCTCAAGACACAGAGAAAACTGATGATAGAAATGGAGCCAAGACCATTATGGATAGATTAGCACTAGTGGTTATCAACATTATTTTAAACCTACATATTTTAAAGAAAATGTTTAGATTAGTTAAATTGAAATTTAACTAGAACAAAATAATGCTTATTATTTTTAGTTGTATTATTCTCTGGATTTTCACAAGTATGTATGTTATATGACTACTATGAAAAATAAGAGATAGGAGCATTTGATCACCCTTACGTATTATCGTATGCTACTGTTTAGTTTGCTCCAACCATTCTAAAATCCCTTACAAACCATAATTTGCTTTTTTTTTCAGTATTGACTTTTGCAAAATATCTTAAAAATGGAACCATGAAGTACATATATTTCACATCTACTTTATTTTATGTAGCATAATGTTTCAGGATTTGTCCATGTTATTCCACATACGTTTCTAAATAAGGTTTTGTGTACTGATAAACTTTGTTTAGTCACATGTTTTCTTTCTTTTATTCTTTTTTGGGGGGTGGGGGTGGGGTTCTCTTTTTTTCCCTTTTGGAACAGAGTTTCAAATCCAGGCCTTTGGGAATGTGAGGCAAGCATTTGACACTGAGCTATGAATCAACCTACTATAAGTATGCAAAAAAAAAAAAAAGGCAAAAAACCTGGCCAATTAAATATGTCAATTAAGGTTTCCAAGCCTTAATTAGCATAACTTTGGACCAATAGCACTGGTACTTCTTTCAAACCCTAATTAGCATAAATTTGGACCAATAGCAGTAAACCAAGGACTATATAAACCCCTATCCAAGAACTCGGATGGAGAAAACCTGCTATGTGCCTGGTATTCCAGTGTGAGTGTTCCATTCTGTTTCCTGGTGCACAGTTAATTCTTCAACTTCATGAAATAAGAATTAGAAAGAAGAAGAAGTGGTTGGTGAGCCTCTGGGGTCTGCTGCAACACTGGAGGGCAGGGCCTGCCACTGGGAGAGGCGTGCAGAGGCCTGCAGCTTGCACAGACCCCCACCCGCCTACAGAAGCAGCTGAATTCTATCTCAGAACTCTGGTTTCAAAGATATTGTTTTATGTTAGATAATTAGTAACTATTTCAATTTCTCAACTTTAATTCCTATTAGTGAAAATGCTGAGATTTCCTGATGAGATGAAAAGGTTCTGTAAAGTGGTGTTAGGCCATGAGAATGAAATGGGGTGTGTTTGTGGGGGTTCTCTCCCTTGTCTGAGAGTTGACAGATGTGAAAATGGCAGCTGTGGTGGTGGAAGCAGAAGCAATGGGATGGTGACTGAGAGGGAACTTCTATCATGTCACTGTGCTGGTGACCTGAACCAGCATGGATGGGACCCAGCCATCACTGAAGAAGGGTAGTCTGTGGGCTTTTATTAGAAGTTGTCTAGGTTCTTATTTCACTTGTAGTTTGGTGGGTCATGGGAGTAGAATGACTAGATTCTCCATGATCAATTGGAATTTCATTAGGTCTTAGATTAGAAAGAGGAACCTCTTTCATGTACTCACATAATAGGTGTGTTTATATTTCCTTCACGCATGTACCTTGACATCCAAGAGGCAAGATGTGGGTGGGAGGTGGGGAAATTGAATCTGAAATATTTTGGCATAACTGAAGAGTCATGATATGTTGTACCAAATGGGAGTGGGACAGAAAGTGGGCTTCTTCAGGAAAATGGAACTGGTCACATTGAAATCTGGCAGAGTTCAGGCTCCACTGGCACTGATGAGTCCCTGTGAGATCTAGGTGGTTTTGGACCTAGATCTACAATGGGCGACTACAGGGGAAGTCGCCCATTGCTCTCCTCAGACAGGGCTTACTGTCCCTTCAGAATAAGCACGCTGTCTGAAAAGCAGATGAAAACATAAGTCCAAGAGAAAAGCCAATAGCATGATTGGGTAAAAACTCCGTCCATTTTAAAAGAATACTTGTGGAAATTGCATACATCAGATTTAAAATGTAGTCCCATCTCTCACTGCCCTAGTCCACAGAAATTGCATTGTAGAAAGGAAGGTTTCTTTGATTCATTGCACATAACTTCAGGAAGCTGGCTTTTAAAACACTTGCTCTGGGCCTGAACCGGAACCGCTTGCCGAGGCCGCTGCTGCCGCTGGGGCACCTGGCGCGAAGCGCAGGGGGTGGAGGCGGCCTCCGCGGCGCCACCCGCCATGGCGGCGGAGGGGTGAGCACCGCACGGCGGCCGCAGTCGCGCGCGGACCTGAGCGCTCCTTCGGCGCGGACAGGCTCGGGCATGCGAGCACAGAGGCTGAGGAGAGCCGGTGCCGCCGCCAGCTCGTCGCCGCCGCCCATGGCGAGGCCCCGCTGCCGCCGCCGCTGCTAACCCGGCGGCCGGCGGAGGCTTCCGCCCCCTCCCGCGGCGCGGAGGGCGGGCCTCCCTCCACGCCCCCGCGCCCTGCACGGGGGACTGGGAAGAAGGCGAAAGCAGCAGGAATCGGGGGCAGCTGAAGATGGGGAACACTACCTCGCGCTGCGTGTCGTCCAGCCCCAAGCTCCGGAGGAGTGCCCACTCCAGGCTGGAGTCCCACCGGCCTGACACGGACCTGAGCCATGAGGACACGGGCTGCAACCTGCAGCACATCAGCGACCGGGAGAACATCGACGATTTGAACATGGAATTCAATCCTTCAGATCATCCTCGGGCCAGCACAATATTCCTCAGTAAATCTCAGACAGACGTGAGAGAAAAACGCAAGAGTCTCTTCATTAACCATCATCCTCCTGGACAAATTACAAGGAAATACAGCTCCTGCTCTACTATTTTCCTAGATGATAGCACAGTCAGTCAACCAAATCTCAAGTATATAATTAAATGTGTAGCTCTTGCAATATATTACCACATCAAAAACAGGGACCCAGATGGAAGGATGCTCTTAGATATTTTTTATGAAAACCTTCATCCTCTTTCGAAATCCGAAGTGCCACCAGATTATGACAAACAACCCAGAGCAGAAACAGATCTACCGGTTTGTTCGAACACTGTTTAGTGCTGCTCAGCTGACAGCCGAATGTGCCATTGTCACCCTGGTATACCTTGAAAGACTTTTAACGTATGCAGAAATAGATATCTGTCCGGCCAACTGGAAGCGAATTGTTCTAGGGGCGATCCTTCTGGCCTCCAAGGTGTGGGATGACCAGGCCGTGTGGAATGTGGATTACTGCCAGATCCTGAAAGACATCACGGTGGAGGACATGAATGAGCTACAGCGACAGTTTCTTGAATTGCTCCAGTTCAACATCAACGTCCCTTCCAGTGTATATGCCAAGTATTATTTTGATCTTGGTTCTTTGGCAGAAGCAAATAACCTGAGCTTTCCCTTGGAGCCACTGAGCAGGGAAAGGGCCCACAAGCTTGAGGCTATTTCTCGCCTCTGCGAGGACAAGTACAAGGACCTGAGAAGATCCACGAGGAAGCGGTCAGCAAGTGCTGACAATCTGAATCTGGCGAGGTGGTCCCCAGCCATCATCTCCTAACCATGGATGTCCCCACTGGAGGCCGCACCATCCCTCAGTTTCTCCTTTAGTTTGAGAAAAAATGAACTTGGGGTGGTTTTGTTTTTGTTTTTCCCTTTCCTTTTCTTTTTTAACTCATAGCTCCATCAGGCTGCCTTCATGACCTCCTCCACGCTGTGTGAACTGCACGCAGCAAGGCTTTGAGGAAGCAAGATCAGTATTGTGGAAATCCTGTTTCATGCCTTTCCCCATCATCAACAGCACTTCCTTCGTGGAGGAAACAGACTCTAATCCTGGAGGAGGAAATAAAGGGAAAGGGAAGTCGTGTGGATGCAGGGAAAATGGTTGAATGCCTTGGCTATTTCTTAAGTCTCCCATCTGGTCAGTAGATGAATATGACAAAAAAAAAAAAAAAAAAAAAAAACCACACAGTAGATAGCAGAGTTGGATGTGCATTAAAGACAGGAGTGCCACGTTTATCACCCTCATTTGGATCAGTATGTTCTGTAAGACTTCTTGCATTCCTTCTTGCTGCTTTTTTGGGATTTGGGGGATTTTCATTTGTTTGTTTTTATTCTGTTTTCATTTTGGTCCCACAGAGTAGAGAATATAGTTTGTACCCACCATGGCACAGACATCCAAATAAATAGTACTGGTTTGTTTCTCTCTGCACTACTCTGCAAGCTGACTTTTCTTTGTATTCCCTGCCTAATTCATTCTTCTACTTCCATGTCCATTGTTGCAAGCAATATTATTCTCAATTTTTATATGTTTACTTTAAATCAAAGTTAGTCTATTTGTATAAAATTTTTTAAAAATCTAAAATTTAAAAAAATGGGGTGGGTGGGGTATTCCAGTGGGCAGACCATCGAAGGGAAAATGTTACTATTTACTGAGATATTTTTCACAGAATGATGAATAAAACAACTCAACTTGCAAAAAAAAAAAAAAAACACTTGCTCTAAGCTGGAGGCTGAAGCAACAAGTTGGAAAATGTTGATTTATTCAGTTTCTAATAACCTATTGATATCAAGTGCAATAAAGACAAATCCAGTTAGTCTGGCCTGGAAGGCAGCTCCCCTTGGTGGATGCAGACAAGCTGAGTGAGCACACAGAGCATTTCTTTCTCTTGCAGTTGGGGTAGGGAAGTTGAAGGATGCTCCACCAACATACCAGCCCAGGGATCCAAATGGAGTGGTCAGCCCTCTCATTGACTCTTCAGCCTCTGGAGGCCTCTGGTATTCTCAGGCAAGTCAGTTCCGACCTTGCTTTCAACTCTAGCTTTCAGATGTCCTGGAAGGAAAGATGGGCAATGGGAACTGTGGATCTCAAACCAGGTCTCTAAACTGTTCCACTCTCTGCAGGGTCCTCTCCATTTAGCAATGATGAGATTGTAGATATGTGAGGTTTTTGTTTTGATTTGTTTTGTTGTTTTTTTTTTTTTGGCAAAGAATGTGGTACTGTTATGGAAAGCAGTGTGGATATTCCTCAGAAAACTTGGAATGGAACCACCCTTTGACTCAGCTATCCCACTTCTCTGTTTATACCCAAAGGACTTAAAATCAGGTTATTATAAAATCATCAAGGTTTATAGCAGCTCAATTTTCAACAGCTAAACTATGGACCAACCTAGGTGCCCTTCGACAGATGAAAGGATAAAACAATGTGGTAAAAATATTCCATTATTTTATGTTTATGTATATATATATATATATATATATATATATATATATATATATATATATGATGGAATATTACTCAGCCTTATAGAAGAATGAAATTGTGGTATTTGCCTGTAATGGATGGAGCTGGAGAATATCATGCTAAACGAAATAAGCCAATCCCTCAAAACCAAAAGTCGAATGTTTTAGCTGATGTGCAGATGCTAATTCACAAGGAGGGGGCATCTATGGAAGAATAGAGTAACTTTAGGTAGAGGGGAGTGAAGGAAGGGGAGAAGATATGAGTGTAGGAAGGAGAGTAGAATGAATCAGACATTGTTACCCTATGTGTATACATAACTATGTGACTGGTGACATTCTACATCACGTATAAGCAGAAGAATGAGAAATTATACTCCATTATATAGGATGTATTAAAGTGCATTGTACTGTCATTTACAACTAATTAAGGCAAATTTTGAAAATTTTAAAAAAATAATATTGTACTGTAGGGATTGTTCAAAGTCAGGTTATGTCAGTGAATGGATGTGGAATAAATGGGGATAATATGTCCACTTCAATTGGTTACAAAGAGATTGTGGTCCCCAGGAAAATGCATGCAAGATTAATTGAGCCAAACTGTCTCAACTCAGAGGCTGTTGGGTCCTCCACTCTAGACCAGGGTGTGTGAGGGGCCAAGTCATTGTCATTCATGTATCCCCAAGGATTGGCACACAGGAAACTTTGTATGGTTATTTGCTTATTGAACTCAAGTAGGATTAAAAAAAGACAACAAACATTCATTTGGGTATAATTCCAATAATTTATAGAATAAATGGAAGAAAATGTGCAGAGGACATTTGTACATACTTTACCCAGGTTCACTATTGTTTAATGTCAATTTCTTCATTTTTTCTTTTTCTCTCTTTTTTATTCATAGAATTATTTCTTGTTGTATCTCTTGAGAGTAAGTTGCACACATCACTGCTGTTTACCCTTAAGTCTCTCTGTTTGTTTGCTAACAATAGGAGTATTCTCTGCATACCTGTGTTGTTAACCCCCGTAATTCTAACACTGACCCAGTACTTCATCTACTCGACTACCTGTATTCCAATTGTCTCATTATTCCAAAATATTCTTTATAAAGATTATTTATAATAAGCCATACTTATCCTTTTGCTTCAGAATAGGACCTAGTCCAGGATCAGGTATCACATTTATTGTCACATCTCTTTAGTCTCCCTCTACCTAGAACATTCCTTTTTCTTTTATGACATTGACTTTTTTGTGAATGTAGTCACTAACTCTTCTGTATTGCAGTGGGTACACATTCTGGTTATGGGCTTGACTTTTTCCCGCTATGTCTCCATAAAAATCTGAAAGGCTTAATTAGTGACTGGCTTTTTGTCATGGGATCTTGAACATCACATGCTGTGTCCTGAGAAATAAAATATGTAGGACTGGCAACCAGGGATGAATGTAGAATTGGTAATTTTTTCTTCCTGTTTTGACAACTTTCACATTCTCTTGAGGGGTGAGGATTTTCTATCAAGGGACGTCAGAAAAGAATATTCCTCAATTTAAAGGTATGGCTGCCTCCTGGTCATTTTGGGCTCCTTGAACAGACAAAGGTGTTGCTCTACTGGTGGTGATGATTGACCCTGATTATCATGAAAAGTCAAAGTTTTTGCTACACAATGGGATAGGGAAGATGTCCTAGACCCTTTTTGATACATAACAAAATACCTAAAATTGTATAATTCACAAAAAAAGGAAAATTGTTTCCCACAGTTCTAGAGGTCACAACTTGGAAACGTATGTCCCAATGGCTGTGTCATCCTTTAGCAGATAAGTGGAAGAAAATAAACCACTCTAATGAACCCTTTTCTTTTTATTCATTTTAATTTTATTTTGGTGCTCATAAAAATATTTAAAGAAATCCAGAAAATGTTTCATTGTATTTTTTTATTGATCGATTCTTTTAGTTATACGACAGCAGAATCCATGTTGATATAATTATACAACATGGAATATATATTACTCTCATTAGAGACCCATTGTTATGAACGTACATGCTCATGGGAGTCACTGTATTGTTTTCATATATGTACATGGAAAAATGGTGTCAGATTCACTCCACTGTCTTTCCTTGTCCTCTCCCCACCTTCCCTCCATTCCCTACTGTCTAATCTACAGAACTTCTAGTTTCCCCCTCACCCCCCTCTCCCATTGTGGCTTAGCTTCTATAGATCAGAGAAAATATTTGACCTTGGGTTTTTTTGTTTTTTTTTTTTTTTTTTTGGAACTGGTTTACTTCACTTAGCATAATGGTCTCCAGATCCATCCATTTGCTGGCTAATATCATAGTCATTCTTAATGGCTAAGTAATACCCCATTGTGTATATATGCCACATTTTCTTTATCAATTTATCTGTTGAAGGGCAGCTAGATTGGTTCCATAGCTTAGTTATTGTGAACTGAGCTGCTGTAAACAACCATGTGGCTGCATCACTGTAGTATGCTGGTTTTAAATCCTTTGGAATGTACTGAGGAGTGGGATAACTGGGTCAAATGGTGGTTCCATTCCAATTTTTTAAGGAATTTCCATACTGTTTTCCAGATTGTTTGCACCAATTTGCAGTCCCACCAGCAATGTCTGAGTGAAACTTCTACTATACATCCTTGTGAACACTTAGTGTTACTTGTATTCTTGATAATTGCCATTATGATGGAGTAAGATAGAATCTCAGTGTAGTTTTAATTTGCATTTCTCTAGTTGCTAAAGATGTTGAACAACATTTTTTCACATATATGTTGTCCATTTATATTTCTTCTGTGGAGTGTCTGTTCAGTTCCTTTACCCATTTATTGATTAGGTTAATTTTTTTTGTGCTAACTTTTAAAAATTCTTTCTATATCCTGAAAATTAATGCTCTATCTGAGGTACAAGTGGCAAGTATTTTCTCTTATTTAGCCTCCTATTCACGCTTTTGATTGTTTTCTTTGCTGCAATGAACCTTTTTAGTTTGAGGCCATCTCCTTTATTGATTCTTGATTTTATTTCTTGTGCTATAGGAGTCTTAAGGAAGTCAGTTCTCAAGCTGATACATTGGAGAATTGGGCCTACCATTTCTTTTAGTATGTGAAGGGTTTTTGATCTGATATAAAGGTCCTTGATCCACTTTAAGCTGAGTGTTTTCAAGCCTCTTTTATAAAAGCTCCAATTAATTCATGTAAGTTCATGACCTAAATAAAAAGTCCTCACTTTTTAATACCACCATGAGGAGGAGTATGTTTCAACATGAATTTGGGGAAGACATGATTATTCAGCAGAGGTTCATCTGGAATGTTGGTGTTTCATATCCTTGATTACAGACGGACAAAGGCATTATTCCCAAGGCTCAGATCCCTTTAGAGAAGATCATAATTACCCATCATGAGCAACTGAAGTGCTAACAATGGGTGAAAGGAATCTAGAAAGAGTGTTGCAGGAAGATATTATCTTTCAGATCACCTATAGCATTAAGGTGGTCATACAACACTGTACTACTTGGAAGTGAGGATCTTCTAGTTGCTAGAAGAATCTTCTAGTTAATGTCATTCCCACTTATACTTCCATTGCAAGCATTTTAAACATTTATTTTTATCTGCAAGTCTATACTACTTGGAAGGACACAGTAAACTTAACAAGTTGGAGAGGGGAGTTGAGTTGGTGCCACTCCTGTATCCTTTGGCATTCTTCTACATACCAGTGGATTTAAATATATATATATATATATATATATATATATATATATATATATAGTGGTGCTGAGGAACAAACTCAGTGCCTCATGCATGCAAGGCAAGCACTCAACCACTGAACTACAACCCTAGCTAAACCAGTGGACTTTTTGTGTTAACCTGAAGACTTTTTTTTTTCTTTTCTGGTTTGGGAAACACATTTAATCTGCTTTCTGTGCAGACTAAACGTGTTGGGAGGTTTTGTGGCCCTGGGATGTGGATCTGAACACATGACAGATGGGGAGTTGGTGGGAAAACACTACCATTTTAGCCCTTCACTGTCTTCCCAAGGACCTGTTAGCATCTCCTTGCCCTCAGTGGTAACTGCCTGCTTCGTGGATCCTTTTTTTTTTGGCTTCTTTTTTTTTTATACCTCAGATTTCTAGTTTCATGTCTCTATTTTCAGGCTTCATTTCCTAAACATTTTTCTTTGAAGATCTGCTTCTGGAGACACTTCAAAGTTCTCATGACCATTCAGGGAGGTCCTCCTCCAAGTGAAATATTTTTGCTTAACAATATCCAAATGACTATAACAAAAAAATGTTTTGGAAGTAGTATTCATACAGAAATACACACATTGAAAAGTACACACTCAAGTATTGTCAGCAGGTGAACGCCTAGGTCAAGGTACAGATACTACTAGATTCCAGAAGTGTTTGCATTTGTCCAGCTGTTGTAGATACTATGAAAACATTTTCCATAGTGTTTGTACAAATTCTCATTCTCTTAAGAAGAATGGAAGGGTTTGGCTTGCTCCAAATCTTCATGGCATTTGATAATTGCCTATCCAGTTTGCTTCAGGCATTCTGGTGAGTGTGTGGTATATCACATGGTAGGTTTTAATGTTTCAATTTCCTGATGATCATTTTCAATATGGTTTGCTGCCGTATGATTGTTGTCATTTGGAAATCCTTTTTTGTGGAGTGTTCCCACCTTTTTTTTTTTTTTTTTTTTTAGTCTTTCTATTGGGTTATTTGTCTTTTTCTTGTTCATTAGCAGGAATTCTTGATATATTTGGACTATGTGTCATTCATCAGATAAATCTGTAGTATACCTTCTCTCATTCTGCAAATTATCTTTTTCACTCTATAATTTGAGGACTTTTGATGAACTGGATTTCTTACTTTTAACATAGTCTAATTTATTAATTTTTGTTTATGTTCCATGATTTTGTGTCCTGTTAAGAAATGTTTGCTCCAAAGTCATGAGGGTATTCTCATGTATCTGGATACATAAGGCTTTGTCTGGGCTTTCTTTTGAATTGGTCAGCTTATCTATAGTTGAGTTTATTCTATTTTTAAATGTAGCTTTATAATAGGTATTGACATCTAAACTTATTCAAGATTAACTTTGCTTCTCTTCCCTTTGAACTTCCATAAGAATTTTAGAATCAGCTTGTCATATTTTAAAGAAAAAGTTTTGAGGATTGAGTGGGAATACATTAAATCCAACAATTTCTTAGGGGGGAAAATTGACACATTTATAATATTATGCCCTACAGTCCATGAATATGCTATATACATTGATTTGTTTAGTTTTCACTTATTTTCTCTAGATGATATATTTTTAGTTTTGAGCACAGAGTCCTTGCATACCATGGGCTATTGGAGCTCTAAGTTATTTCAAAGGCAACAAAGAATCAATTGAGAAGTGGACATATTCTAGTGAGTGCAAGTTGAACTGTTTTCAATTAAATCGCCTACCAACAAACTACAAAACTATTACTACAGTAATACTCTGGAGTGAACTTCAATTCCCTCTTCCAAAGGAAAAAAAAAACTGTTGTGTGTTAAATTGTAATCTCCAAAAATAAGGTGAAGTCCAAATCTCATTTAAGTCTGAATGTGAGCTTTGTAGATGAAATCAAGATGAAGTCACACTGAAGTAGGGTGGACCCCAATCCTTTTTGATTCTTATGGGAAAAGGAGAGACCCAGACATACATATGTGCATGCACACTCGTGTGCACACACACACACACACACACACACACACACACAATATCATGTGACAATGGAGGCAGAGATTGGACTTACTGCTTCAGGACAAGGAAAGCCACGGCTTGCTGGCAGCCATTGGGAGCTTGTAGAGAAAATCAAGAGACAGTTTCTCTTTCAGAGCCTCCAGAAGGAGCCCACCTCCAGCCTCTCCATTTCCAACTTCCAGCCTCCTGAGCTGTGAGTCAATAAATGCCTATACTTTTAAGTTGTCCAGCTTATAGTACAAAGTCACAGCAGCCCCAGAAACAGATATAAGGATGATCTACATGCCAAGGAGCTCTTAGGTCTCTACTCTCCTTTGTTTCTTCATATGTTAATCCCCATATCATCCTGTCAATGCTTGGTCTCATCGTTCAGAAAAATGTCACAAATGAAGTAAAGTCTTCATTTCTTTATTTTTGCTTAGGGAGTTTTGAAAGTATGTAATTTTTATCTCTTTATAAAGTTTTTACCTTTCCTGAGCATATGAACACATTTTTTTTATTGAGAAAATTTGGTAAGTATAAAAGAAGTACAGAAATCTTTTCTGGCCTACTCTTCATCTGGCATTCCTTAACTTTTACTGCCAACACAATTCCATGTGATGATGGAAACTAAGGATTCCCCTCCTGTTTAATGCAGAATCTTCATGCATCCTAAGAACTTCCTCTGTCTCTCCCTCCCTTCTTCCCTCTGTCTCAGCAAAAGGGGTAATGTATGAGGGTGTGGTGTGGTGGGTAGTGTATTAGTTGGGGATCAATTGCAGAAAACCAAAACCATTCCAACTAGTTGAAACAGGAAGAGTTGATACAAGACTGCAGGTGACTTATAAAAACATTTGAGAGTCTAGCAGCAGACTCTCCACAAGGCCCTAGAGCCATCCTGCCTCTGCAGAGTGGGGTGCTTGCTGCTTTTCCACAGGATAAATCTGAAGCAGGAAGCTCTGGACTGCAGAGCCATCCTGCCTTTGCCCTGCAAAGTGGATGCTCCCTGCCCTGCCATCTCTCCTCATAACTAGTTCTGCACCTATGTTTGTCAGGGCTGCTTGGTATAATTGAACCTAAAACACACTCAGGACTCTGGATCCAGGAGAGGCAAAAAAATATGATTCTGTGTTTGACATTTGAGGCTTTATAAGCAGAAAGTACATGAAGGAGCAGAAGGAATGTCGAGTGAGCCACCCTGTAGCATCTGCCAGAGGTGGGAGGACATTTCTTTATTTTCATGGCCTTTGACAAGAGTCAGACTCAGAGAGATGTCCCCTTTCCTCAAAACTTCTCTAGTGTTTACCTTTTGGCATGCTATTAAGTTCCGACTACCTCAGTTTGGTTATCTAGCATTCTTAGCTTTTGAGATTTAAGTTCTTTGTGCCTTTCTTTTGCTAATGATGGTTATTCTGGTTTTAAAAGCTCCTGTAACTCATAGGAGCTATTCCTAATCTGTAGGAGAAACTACCAGCAGCTGGTTGGTCTGTCTTTCTGAGGAGTTAGAGGCAAAAGTCAACTCTCTAAATCTCTAAGCACCACGTGCCTCTGCTGTGGCCTTGATTCCTGCAGCTCTGCTATGGGGACAGGGTGCAGCTGTGTCTAGCGATAATGCCACATGGCATTCTGCCTCTGAATCTACCTCTGAGGAGGTCTACATGCTTCTTTCCCCTGGCGACGCTGACTGTCGGGTACTTTTGAAATAGGATCAACAACACAAGCTGTTAATTGGCACCAGCACAGGCTCACACATATGTAATGTGTGTGGTCTAGCTACCTCCTTCCACTATGGCAGCTGGGTTCAAACCTTGCAAGATGGCCCCAGCACAGCCTTTGGCAGCCAAGAGGGTGAAGAAGGTGAGGGTCCTGTCTGATCGGTGGGGCTATAGGGGTGCCCAAACCCAGCAGTCATCTTGCCCTTTCTCTTCAAGTGTGAAAATGTCAGGTGAGCTGAGATGAGCCTGATTTGTGTGACTTTTGTATGAAGAAAGGAATTGGGGTTGCATGTACTTCTGTGACTTGTGGCTCCACACCTTCCCAAAGAACAAGCAGCACTGAGAATTGCTCTGTGCCCTCCTGATCTCTTTGCCATATACAGAATTGCATCTGCAGTGACTCAGATTGTATTTAATCTTGGGAGAAGAAGGGACCAGCATAAGCCTTAGAAACCAGGGTGTGATGGGTTGAGTCACACTGGCTATTCATTTCCAACCTCTCAACCTGGATTTGTTTTTACTACACATATCAAAATCCTTGCAAGAAACAGATGGAATACCGAAACAGAGTAATTGCAGAGAGTTAGTTAAAGGAACTTTAATTATTTTTAAGATGGTAAGAAAGACTTTATTCAAGTCAAAGGGGTTGGGATGCTATTAGAATAGGGTTTTGCAGTAGGTGCTATTAGAATAGGGTTTTGCAGAAAAACCAAACTCAGCTCCATATACAACAAGGAGAAGTGGAGATTTACAATTGAGAAGCAGATTGAGGGGTAGCAAATGGACAATTACTAAGAGTAAACATTAAGGCTAAGGGTTTCTTGCAAGACCCACTCCACCTAGTTCTTGCTGAAAGCTTGCCAAGTAATAAGATATCAAGGGTGGAAAATAAGGAATTTGATCAGATGTCAAGGTATGGATTCTTGCTAATCTGACCCCAAGATTCTTGCTAAAATTAGTGTAAACAATCTTAAAACAGAGCCCAAGTTGGGGGATTTTGAGAATTTAGAGCAATCTGGCTAGAGATTGGTCAGGTAGAGGGTCTTAGTTCTCCCTCTTGTTCAGGAAAAGAAAAGATATTCTTTCCTTTAAATGTTATAAATACATTTTGTGATTTGGTCACCTTGTGTTCATTAAGGAACCTGCTGAAACATCTGTGGCAACTTGGTAGTGCTAGAGGTACTTTAAAGAAGATAATGTTGGGGCTGGGGTAGTGGCTCATGGTATTGCACTTGCCTAGCATATTTGAGGCACTTGGTTCGATTCTCAGCACTGCATATAAATAAATAAAATAAAGGTCCATCAAAAATTTTAAAAAATATTTTTTAAAAAAGAAGGTACTGTTGTACTTTAGTGGACTGTCTTCCAGAGCACTGACTCAGGTATCAGACTCAAATTGGAGTTCCAGTGAATCAGCTAGGAGCAAACACAAAAGCCTTAAAAACGAGCACACTTGGGGTTGGGAGAGAGCAGTCTGGAGATCCAGTGACGAATCTGACCCTATCCAAGTTGAGGTCACCAGTAACTGCTAAAGAAAAAAATACTTATAGAACACTTGATAGATAGTAAGGAAGATCTTATTCAAGAGAGGCTACTACAATGCAGTTTTGTAGTAGGAAAGTAGAATTGGGCTATATTCCAAAAGGGACATTTCATAAAGTATGGGAGGGTTACTAACAAGGGGCAGTGAAGTACCCTTCAGTGAACTGAGGCTATTACTTCCCATGGAGGGACCAACTAAGTCATAAAGCAGAGGGCAAGGGAGCCCACAACATTCTACATGGGTCAGATGCCTGGAATATCAGTTAAGGGCAGAAAGTGATGTGAAGAAACAAGTAGAAAATCAAGAGCAACTATGGTTGGAATGAATGTACTCCACTATGTGTGGGCACAAAAAAAATGTCTCATTGTTTATTTTTCTAAATAAAGGTGAAATGGGCTCTAGAAACATTTTACCATAGCAGACATGCCCCCCCCCCCACTCACACACATAGATAGAGTCCTCCTACTCAACAAAAATACTGGGTCTTCCATGAGTATGGGAAAAATTGGAAGGGGTTTTTCCTTGGCACACAGGGGTCACTATCTGTAGTGGAAGTCTTTTTTTCCCCCAGCATGGCCCTTTTAGTAAACAGCCCTTTGTGTTTATTTGGGAAGGACTCCTCCAGGTTCATGTAGATTGGTGGGTTGTCATTTAAATCATCTTCCTTTTTGTCAATGGGTAGGCAAAAAACCTGTGCCCGTGAGGTCCTCACAGAGACCTTGCTCTGACCACAGGCTTGCCAGAGAACACCCTTACTGCAGCTCATAATGCTCTGGGCTTAGTGTCCAGCCTCCCTGCCATTTGTCTCCAGGGAACACATGGGAACAGAGGCCAAGTCCCCACCACACCTGGAACCACTCACCCTTTTCCTCCTTCCTGTCTTCAGGAGTCCCTACTGTCTTCTAAAAAGGTCAGTGCCTTCTCTTCTGAACCTCAGAGCTCTCCTGTTCCTGAAGGAGTAATTTCTTCTCTTGGTAGCCTGTACTTTTGAAAGCAGACTCGTGAATTCCTGCCAGTCTAAGAAAGCCATGACTTCTAGGGCTCAAAGGCTTTGGACTGTCTTCTTAAATCATGGAGTGCTGGGAAAATACATCATTCTGCTGTGAAAAGACTTTAGCACAAGAAGAAAAAAAAATCAAAATATAATTAATTTCCCAACTAGATTACCCTTCAATGTGCCTTTCCATATCTCTTGACAGAAGAAATCTAAACCTAGAAACAATACATAGGAGTACATGGGGTAACTTTTCCCCCTCCAATTACATTATGACATCTATGTATCTCTGTCTATATCGTGGATGTAATTTACTGCTAAGCTATAAGGGGTTTCTGATTTTGCAAATAAATTTTATTTGTCCATATCTGAATATATTCATTAGCTCTAAAGACATTTCTCTTGGAAGTATTTGCAAAATGAATAAAATCATGTCTACAACAAACAAATCCCTACTAACTCATTGGCATTGACCTTTAATAATCTTAATCAACATAATTGAGTCAAAATAATTAAGACTAAAACTCCTGATTTTGCTCTGACTTCCCTCAGTGTACCATCTGTTATCACTCCCGCCCCTGGCTGCAGAGTCCTCCCTGTTCCCTCCCCGCCCTTTACGTGGGCCTCTCTCTTTGGCTGAGTAACCTCTGTCTGATCAGTCTTTGCCCTTCCACCACTTCCAGGTTCAAGTTATGTCTAACCACTTGGGAGATATTTTCTAAGACTGATTACAATTTGCCCTTATACAGTAGGAATACATGTGATAAATCCAACTACATGTTGATCCTTCCACTGGTGTGTATTTGTTTTCCTGACTGTATCCCTATCTGCCATGCATCATCTATTCATCCTCTCTGTGCTTGTGTAAGTATAGGATGTGTTCAAGTGCTAAACCCTAAGTAGGAGTAAACACCCAGGTTTATGTGAACAGAAGACCCTTCTCAATGGGAAGAAAATTCTTTGCACTTCATATGCCAGTTTATGTTTACAAATTTGGAGCCAACAAGACTGGGAACATACATGATAACATAATGGTAATGGATTAGTATTCTACAGTGACACAGGAATCATGAGTGTACAAAGGGACACAATGCCAAAAGTAAGTAAAGTTGATCTAGGAAGAACTTAGTGTGGGAAGAAGTTAATGATTCTGATAGGTTGGAAGATTGAGAAATTCTTCAGTTTCTGACAATTCATATTAGTGTTATGAGAAAACAAAAAATACCATATTGGGATTTATGATGATTAATCATAAGATGTCAGTTTCCACATAAAAGAAGAGAGATTTTCAATTGTGTTTATGTTATATGTCCTAGGAAACAAAGTGATTTCATTTCTATTCCCTTTCACCTTCCCCACACGGTTGTTGGGACATGCAATTGTCTCCTTTGCATGGGTGTAGACTGTTTCCTGTACCTGGAATCACCCACCACTATCACCCACCTCTCCCACCTTCACACTCACCAAACTTCTTCAAAATGTCTCTAACTCCAGTGCCACTTGAGGGTCCCTGAATCACTCACCTGTGCTCTATGGTACCTCAACTATTTCTTTGCTTTAACATTGACCTCACTGTATTGGAATTGTTTGTTTGTTTGGTGACCTTTTCAACTGGATCCTCAGCACTGACCCCAATGCCTCTGACTGACATCCTCCATAAACAGTTTTAAAAGTAATGAAGAAGAGGGAAGAGGAAGACAAAGACTGGAAAGGACAGGGAAGAAGGGAAGAAAGCTAGAGCTTTCTCCTTGAAGAGAAAAGCCAGTCAAAAGTGTCAAAAAATTAAGATTTACTTAAGTTTTTTCACATATTTTACTTGAAAAAGCTCAGATTACTGATTGCCCTGTCCAGACACTATTCTGAATTTAGAGCATTCTTTGCCAGAAAAATAAGAACAATAATAATAATCATATTGCAGAAGAGAAGGTGTACTTCCTAGGCCCTCAGCTCCACACCTGTCCTGCCCTTGATGCTTCAAGCCTTTGGAGTGGGGATTCAAAAGGCTGCCTGCTCCTGTACTCATGGAGAATGCAGAGAAAACAAATAGCTGCTGACACAGGTAATGTTCATGTTTTCCAATTGTAGCTGCATATGGCGTGAGTTGTAATGGCCTTGCGTAAAGCATTCCTGGCCAGTATTAATGACCAAATAGGTTAATGACCAATGACTCAACCTCAGGCCATGCACACATTCTCTTGTTCATTAATTCCTGGGAAATGACCTCAGCCATGTTCATTACAGCTCAATTATACTCACACTCCTCAGAGGAGAAGAAAGCATTTTAGTCTTAATAACAAGCTATATTCCTTCTTGTACCTTGATACATGGGCAATAGAGACACAAAAACAAGTTACTAGTCCAAATACCAAGCGAGTAAAGGAAGTGACACTATTGCTTTATCAGCTTCTATCCATCAATGAGAACTAAACCCAGGGAATTTAGAGGTCACTGAGCAAGCAAAGAAGGGCTTTCCTCATGATTCATTCACACATTGGTGTTATCTGAAGGCACAGCAGGGCACAAAACACATGTGACCTCCAAATGTTCAGAATATGGATGAAGATCTGAAAAAAAATTGACATCTCCAATATCCACCTATCATTCAATCAATATTAATAAAATCTTTCTTCAAAGCCAGGCCCCATAGACAGATCCTGAGTAATGCAAAAAGTAAAAGACCCCTCAAGGAGCAGGAAATCAAGATACACAGAGTGCACACAGGTCATGGAAATTTTAGACATGACATAATTGGCCACTTTCATCCAGAGGTGGTCTAAATCATCTCCCCTTGAAAATGGCATTAGTGACAAATGGCCTTAGTGAGCAAATCTGTGTGACTTCTGAGGCTGCAACACAGAATTCATTCAGCTCTGCCCTGCTAGCTCAGATGCTCAGTTTTGGACCCTGTGCCGCTGTGTCCATTCAGCTACCTGGAAGCAGCCACATTCTAAGGGAGCCCAGGCTACATAAAGAAGCCCTAATCAGTGCCACAGTCAACAGAACCACCTGTGGTCCAGGAGATGGCAGTGTCCACCCTCAGACATGAACAAAGGTGCCTCCAGAAGATTTCAGACTCCAGCTGCCAAGTCACCCCAGCCCCTGACTGTTCTAGCTGAGTCTTCAGTTTTGGTCAGGGAAAATCCTTCACCTCTGTGTCCTGCTGGAGTTCCTGAAGGACAGCTTGGCAAGCATGACTAGACAGTTCTGAAGTCACCAAGTGTGTGTGTGGTGGGGGAGTGGGGAGGTATTCAACAATAGAAATGGCACCTCTCTCCCCCGCCTCCCCTGCATCACACACACACACACACAGAGAGAGAGAGAGAGAGAGAGAGAGAGAGAGAGAGAGAGAGAGAGAGAGAGACATACAGCTACTTTGTGACATTCAGTAATAGTTCTTACATATATGTTCCTAGCTCAATGTTGCCCTAAAGAGATCTGTGAGAAAGTGCTGCCATCTAATGGAACAGCATTTAGCTGCATCTGGGAAAAAAATAAAAACAAAAAAACTCTCACACAGCTTCAATGAGGCGATGTGGTACATTCAATGTGAGGTAAATTAATTCCAATGCTAAGGTGACCTTGATCTTGAAAGAATGCCATCTTATAATATAAGGTCATAGAACTTCTTTTTAACCAGGTCTATTGAAAGGTTTGGCCTCTGTACTTTCCTCTCTCCAGTCTCTCTTAGGGATTTCTGTGCACCTACTATCACTCCTGGATCTGTCTCTACCACAAATCTAATCTTGTACCTGACTCATCCTATATCCCCAACTGCCCCTCAGCATCTCTGCTGGCAAATCCCATTGTAACCTCAGGACCTTTGACTTGGAGGTGCTAAGTGAACCACAACCTATTCTTCTTCAAATTGTGTTTCCCACCCCTCTGTTGTCATGTATGTGACACTCCCTACAAACAGGGCTGCCAGTGCTCTGAAGTCCCCAGACTCCTCCTTCCAGTACATGGTCACCCATCACCAATCCATCACAAAGTCCTGATGAGTCTCCCCTCAGAATGTTGCTAGAAATCATTCCTCCCCTCTCATTTCACTGCCACATCCAGCCTGCCTTGTCCCAGCCCCTGATACAATTTACTCTATGCTACCTTTTCCGCTCTGGTCTCCCCAGCACACCTTGCATTCACTTCCAGATTGAACTTCCCAAGCCCTATGTCCATTACTTCAGTCTCTTCCAAGAAGAGAGTCTCCCAAGTGCTGTGGCTCCAAGCCAGTTTCTTGCAAGAGAATTGCAAATGCAATGTTCTCTCTCTTCTGGTCCCAACCACTGAGCCAGTATCAGTCCTCCACAACCCTGATCCTGAATCCTCGCCTTGACTCAGTCCAGCCCCTCTCCCTCCACACTCTCTTCTCTGCCCTCTCCCATCTCAGAAGTTCTTTCTCCTCTTCCCAATTTTAATTATATGCACTCTTCAAAATGGCTCCATGTCATTTTCCTCTAAACTCTCTTGATTGGATCTCTAGATCTCACTCCTCTGGATTCCTCCCTACACATTGTTAGAGCCATACACTTTGATGTGGGACCATTTTCTGTTGTATGTTATTTCCTAAAAGCTTACCATTAATTCTTCCCTGATGAGATGTGAGTGCTGAGGCAAGGTCTGTGATCTGTGCTTACCTGAAATTCCTCCCAGAGCCAGGAAGTGATAAATCAACAGCTGACTTTGCAAATATACCGAGTACAGTGCAAAGTGCTGAACTCCTTCCTGCCCCAGGGCCTTTACCCTGGTGGAATGCCCAACCCAGGACTCTTCACCACTGATTTCTTCTTGTCATTCACCTTGCAGCTGAAATGTTGTCTCCCCAGGAAAGCCTTCCTCCACCCTCTGCCCTAAAGCTGTCATCCAAACACCACCTGCTGCTAATCATGGTTTTTAACTCACCATGGGGAACCCATCACTCCCTGATCATTCTTTTAGTTATTTTCAATGTGATTATTTTTCTGTTGTTTTTTTCCCCAAGAAGAACCTAAGCTTGAAGAAAACTAAAGCCATATCAGTCTTTTTCACCACTGTATCCCTCACATCAGAACAGTGTCCAGAAGATAGTAGGTGTTCAATGAGTATGTGTTGAGTGAATGATGGAGACATATTTATAAAGAAAAGGAGACAGACATGTTAAATATCACATAACAATAAGTGAACTTATGTATATTTATGTGTCTATCCATCTGTATATACACAAATAAATACAAGCATATATATTCATATGAAATGAAAGAGAAAGTGAAGAGGAAGACAAGAAAAAAGAACAATCCAGACAGAGAAAAGAACACACTTCAGACAGACGTATGCAGATTTGAGGCGGTGTATCATTCGTAGGAAATAGAAATAGTTACACACTGCATTTTGGTCAACAACAGACCACATGAATGATGGCTCCACAAGATTATAACAGAGGCAAAATTTTCCTGTTCCTGGTGACATCACAGCAACCCTAATACTCACCTGCCTGTGCAAATGCTGGGGTAAACACACCTACTGTGCAGCCAGCTGGTTAAAAGTTTAGTGTGCACAAGTTTATAATGCATAGCATTTGAATATGATAAAAATGACTGAATCATTTGTTTATGTATTTGCTATACTACACTTTATCATGTTTATTTTAGTGTGCTCCTACTTATTGTAAAAAGAATTTTTTTTTACATGCAGCCTGATCCATGTCACATTGACCAGGTCTCAGGAGAGCATCAAGAGGCCACGTGGAGAAATCTACCCACACTGTCCCAGTGTGTGTTATTGCACCCCGTGGTGTCCGTACAATGATGAAATCACCTACAATGCACTTCTCTGAATGAATCTCTGTCATTAAACATGAGTGTACTTCAATACTGCCAAAGTTGGGACCAGAAGAGAGAGGACATTTTGAGGGGTAGAGGAGGGATTGATGTGGGACATGAGGCTGGGCAAGTGGACAAAGGCCAGGTCTTCAAGAGAGAAATATAAAATATTAAAAACCTGAGTCTTATCCCTTTTATGATCAGGTGTCATTGGATATTTCAGTTAGAGAACTTAGATCTTCTCTTTATAATTCCCTCTGGGAAAAGCAGTGAGGACAGACAATAGTGCAAAGAGACCAGAATCAGGAAGAGAGGTGAGCAGCTCTGCAGGGAGCCCAGATGGAAGAGGTTCTGGGCATGAAATTCAAGGTAGGGGAGGTATTGAGTAGGAGGTGGCTGGTGAGAGCAAAATGGAGGAAGCAGAAGCAGCATAGGCTTCCACTGGACCAGGTGGATGAGAGAGAGCAAAAATCAAAGATGAGTCCCAGGGGACAGGCAAAACCATGCTACCATCTCCCAAGGCAAGGTTTATGGACCAGGGAGAAGATAAGAAATCTTCTCTGGGGGGAAGTGAGTTTGGGGTACCAATGGGATAATAAGAGGGGCAAATCTATTAAGTGTTTGGATTTGCAGTTGGACCTTGTCAGAGACACAATTTGGGCACCACTGCTGTTCAGATGATCCTTAAAACCACTGATGTACATGACTTTCCTTGAGGAGATGAACTGGGTCTGCCACTCAGAAACTGCTTCCCAAGTCTAGGCTGTGAGACTGAGTTTGAACCCAGGTTGTAAAGAGCATTCATTCATTTCAAGGCAGTCTGAGCTGCAAACCAAATTTACCTTGACTTTGGAGTTCAGTCTCCTCACTAGATGTGTACCACCTGGTCTCAGTCAGGCACACTACCAGGACCTTTGATTACCACCAGGCTAAACTATATGTTTCATTAGGCTTCATATGCTGGCATAAAATTCAAGGAGAAACTGCTATCTCTACCTGCAATGTGCGGTTTCCAAACCACTACTAAGCTTCAGAAAGCAGCCATGCAATTAATTCTTAGCAGAGATGCACTAATAGCTGTCCATCATGGGTAGCAGGCCTGAACGGCATACATTTTACATTTGCCAGAGAGAACATATTGTCGTCCATATTTTAATTATCTCTCTTCAAAGGATTAGAAAATTTTGTAAGTTATTTAAGGCGGAAATGTAATTTAAATTTGTTCATGACTGGAATGGTTCACATGACCCTAGGAACATCTGCTTTTTAAAAATAATTGGCTGTTTATCCAGTGATGGTTATTTATTGCCCAGAGACTGGGACACCAAAAGACAGAGTTGGGCAACTTCTTTTTTGTTTTATGTTGAGTTTGGCTCTCATGCAGGAGTTCAATGAGAAAAATTTGGAATAAATGGTCATTTCTGTCATTTTAAGACAAAGCAAGCAACTATTAATACTAACTATGAATTTGCATCAGGCCAAAAAACAGTGCCAAACACTGCATGCATGTCTCATTGAATTAGCCCAAATCTTATGGGGTAGCTCTTCTTGTCTCATTTTACAGATAGTGAGACTTGTTCAACCTAGCATAAAATATTCAGACAATTAAATTTTTTCAGTTATATTTATTTTGAGAGAACTAAACCCATGCTTTCTCCATGATTAGTTTCATAATAGTCCTACAATGGTACATAAGGTGCAGAACACTGTAATAACAATCTAATATCTTTCCCTTGTATTTTTATGCTTCCCCCTTTTTAGTCAAATAGCTCTTCTCATTCAGGAGTATGCCCTTTCCACTCCATAGGATACCAGGTGGGGTATCAGCTAACCGATTCACCTACTTCCTCCCCATAGGTCTGGGCACAGGTGCTAACCTGCTTGGTCAGAAATCCCTATCCCTGAAACCAAGAATTGGCCCAGGACAAGTCTGTTACCCAAGAGAGACAGAAAGAGCTTGTGAATAGTGTCATTGTCAAGAGCCATCCATGGACTATGAATGGAACTTTCCAGCATTGGAGCCAGCATTGGGATAGATCTGGTGTTTGGGAACTTATAATGGCAATCCCATTATTAAGACCACCCTTTGCATATGAACTTGCTCTGCTCAAAAAGGTCTCAACACAGCTCCAAAAATGGGGTGACCAACTGCAGCCATATAGCCACACAGTCTCTCAAAGATGGATGTATCCTGCCAAGATGCTAATCAACCTGTTGACTGCAAGACATTATGAAGCAAGACTCTGCCCCTGAAATCTTATCCCTGACTTTGATGTACCCCCTTAAATAAACCACCGGAGCCATTTTTAAACTGTTCAGCTCCACTTTCTGTGTGGGCTGGACCTATCAGATGCTCTGCATTAAAAACCTATTCTCTGACTCTGTTGCTTATTTCTTCATTAATTATTTCAGACTTTAATTCTCTCATGTGACCACACCCTCTTGGGAAGGAAAAATTACCCCTGGCAAGATGCTGGCCGCTTCATGATAACACATGAGGAGAGTCCTGCTTATTGACCTGCCTTCACCAGTTCTGAGGACAAGTGATACCCTAGAATGTTTTTTGGGGAAAGAATATGCCAGAGACTAATGTCAACACAGCAACACAGAGAAAAGCAGAGTCAAGGGGCAGCAGAGCCAAAGAGACAGTTCTGACACTGCCATTCAAGGTCTGCAATCCAGCCTCCCCTGGGACTCCCCATCTATGTGGGTCATAAGTTTCCCTTTTTGCCAATGCTGGTAATTTGAGTCAGTCTCTGTTGCTTAGACCCACAGAAACAGATATTTCAGAATGAAAAATGCTAAAGATCTACAAAACATGGTCTGAAAGAGTTATGGTCATTGACTTCACACTTCATCCACTGAAAGAGATACATTGGTACATTAGACATTAACTAAAAAAAAACTAGCAATGAAATGATTTCAGATATACCCATTGGAAAACAACAATTTATAAAATGATTATAGAATTTTAGGAAGATTTTAGCTACTGAATGCAATATAATGATGACATAATGACATAACCAGTTCCCAGAAACTTTCTTACAGTTAACTTGCTTTAGACAAATCACAAAGACAAATGACACTAAGAATCAGTTCTACCCTCTACCCAAACATCCAGGGCCTCTGCCCTAGGGCAAATACTAAGATGACTCTCCTCTGAATACAATCTTATAGATAGCTACACCCTGGGTTACCATATCATTATTATCCTCTAAATCTCCATAGTTTATAATAACAATTTTTTTTCAAATTTATGAATTAATCATTATGAAATGCAGGGGAAGCATCTCATATTCTGCACAATTTGTCTGAGGCATCTTGGGCCATTAACTTCTCTGGATCCAAGTTCATCATGTAACAAGATGATGGAATACCCGGTCTGCCTGCAGGCTTGAGAACATCTGCTGGGTCAAGAGACAGAAAGCAAACCCCTATAATCCCAGCAACTCAGGAGGCTGAGGCAGGAGGATCACAAGTTCAAAGCCAGCCTCAGCAGCTTAGCAAGGCACTTAGCAACTCATCGAAACCCATCTCTAAATAAATTATGAAACAAGAGTTGGGGATGTGTAATCCAGTGGTTAAGTGCCCCTTGGTTCAATCCCTGGGAAAGAAAGAAAGAAAGAAAGAAAGAAAGAAAGAAAGAAAGAAAGAAAGAAAGAAAGAAAGAAAGAAAGTCAAAGCACTTTGAAAAATATAAAGAGTACTAATATTTTCTCAAAAACTCAAAAACAAGATTTATCAAGATAGAAATCAATTTTATTCAATGCCTTTTGTCATTTGGAATCTGACAAGATTCACTAGAAACTCCAAATAGAGTCTGGTCAAGTATAGAGGAAAATTAGGTTATAGTAATAAAACTAAAGGAACATGCTAATACCCCACCTTGCCTTTCTGACCTTGTAACTCTTCATCACCAACAGGAAATCTGTCCAAACCAGTCAACTTTTCACCTTCTAAATAGTGTAACATCTGACGTAACAACCATGCTCCTTACCTTTATTCTGCTCTTTTGACCCATCCATCCCCCAACTCTTTACCTATGCTTCAAGAATCTCTTTCTGGTTGTGGCTCAGTGGTAGAGCATTTGGGTTGCATGTGTGAGGCACTGGGTTCAATCCTCAGCACCACATATAAATAAATAAAAGTATTGTGTTCATATACAACTAAATAATAATAATAATAATAATAATAATAATAATAATAATAATAATAATAATAAAGAACCCCTTCCTCAACTCTGAGTATGCTCCAGGGCTCACTTAGTTACAGTTGTCATGTGATCCTCTGAATTTTCTCTACTTTTCTAATTGAAAGAAGTGGAATTATAGTTCCCATATACCTCCATCTTCTCTGTCCAATTAGATCATACAAGTTGGTAACTGGCTTGTATATCTCTTATATGGAACAGATATTAAATGGATGAATCTAATTAACAGCAAATATTTGTTAATTGGAAAGAAAAATGTCCAAATGAGGAAAATGACTGAGGAAAGGAGAATTTGCTTTTAGTTTTTTTTTTCTTTTTTTCCTGGCACAGGGCATTGAACCCAAGACCTTCTGCAAGTTAGGCAAATGTTCTACCACTTCCTAGCCTTCCCAGTCACCTTCCCAGCCCAGAATGAAAATTATGATGAAGTAAAATGAAGGAGATAAAGTTATACAACAGCAAGTTATCAAATGGGCTATTTTAAAAAAAGACCAGGCAGCTAGTATATTCAAAATAAGCTTAAAAGTAAGAAATAGAATTTTTACAATGAAAAGCACCTTCAGAGTCATCTAATTCACATACTTATCACCCACTAGTTTCTCTAATTTGTGAATTGGAGTTTTTACATATTAAATTTCCCTATTATAAAACACAACTATTGGCAACATCCTAGAAGCACAGTCAAAAAAAAAAAAAAAGAGAGAGAGAGGGAGAGATACCTTAAAAATGCAACAAGTCCTTTATGAATATAAAACAATTTCTACATGCCAGAGTCAAACCAGACATCTTGACCTAGACTTGTGGTATTGTTTTTAGTTTACTCTTCAATATAGAAATTAATAGGTGATAAACAGGAAGACAGTATTATCCACCTAGAAACCTAGAAAATGCAAAATGGCTCAGAGTTGAGGGTCATCCAAAGTGCTAGGAGGTCCTGGGAATTAAGCACTTGAGTTTTGATATGTAGCAGGAAAAATATTGGCTTGGCACTCAGAGAACCATTTTGAGACATCAATTTCAGCCATAACCATTGACATACTTCCCAAATCTGATATCTATTTTTTTTTACTTAAAAATAAGTCCTGGAAGGGATTACATTAGTTAATGTATGTAAAGACACTCTATTTACAGAAAAGCATAATTTGCATTATTATCTAGCTAACTGACTTAAATTAAAAGCTATTTTAATCTACCTGTCCCAAAGATCTGTATTTTCAGAATCTAAGAAATAAAAAGGCATAACCACCTTAGTAGCCCCTTAACTCTGCAATCTCCACTCTGGATTTAAAAAAATGAGCAAGAAATCCTGAGCCCTAGGACACTCCAGTTCTTGCAGTTTGCCGAAACACATGTGATTTCAACAAGTGACACACAGCCAAGAGCTTCCTACTCTGTGATTAGTCACATCCAGCTGAGGGCTCCCTACATCATAGTGAATACGGTGGTATCTTCTTTCGCCTCAGATTCCTGCTATGATCTGGGAGAGGGCTGTTCGGGGGCATGTGAGACCATCTCCACCTTCTCTTTAAGTCCACCCTTCGTTGGTCATTGGGGGTCCTCACCTTGACAGATGCTCTTCAGGCCCATTGCTACTCTCTACAAACAAACAAAAGGTCCTCTCACTTTGAAAGGGTCAAGACATGCTCTTAGCGCAACCCTCCCAGATGACCCAAACCCAGCTTGGAAAGATACCTTAGGCACCATTCAAAGGTCACCAGTTCCCTAGGGTAGAACTCTTGACAGCAGAGCATGAAGAAACCATGATCTTCCATTTAGCTAATAGTATAAAATATATTCACCCTGGCAGAAGAGCCATATGGGCCGGATAAATCGCACCATTCTTTAGACAATGCTGGTCACATGGTAGGTTGGAAATTCAGACAAAATGCTGAATGAGAGTTCAAGTTGGCCCTTTTCTAGACAGCATCCCTCAACATCTTAAATTGTGTTCCACAATCTAAACGGGGCCCTAGAGGTTAGCACAACCCTCTCCGCAAGTGGCAGAACTGAGGCAGAGAGAGAGGGAGTGACCTAAACAAGATGACCCAACAAGTGGCAAAGCTGGAGACAGAACGCAGGGCTCTCCAAACCTCCAGACTCTGTGGCCACTTCCAGAACCACACAAACATATTTTTCCTAGCATCATTTCTGAACTAAATATAACTTTGGCTCTGCCTACTTATCCAAAAGCAAGCTGGATGATCTTCCCCATTGGTCTTCAGCATAAGGACTCTATAGTACAAAAAGATAATTACAACCAGCTTACTAGGTATTGACTCCCCCCCCCCCAAATGTGCTTTGTGAGCTCTGGCTCACTATTACAACACACTACTTTCCCCAGTGAGCAGATGCTCGATAAATTCGGAGAACTGATCAGCTGATTAATGAGCTTAATAAATAATAATGTTTACAGTTTCCTTCCTGAACTCACAGCCAAAATAGTTCCACTAAATGGCTTTTTTTTCTCTTTTATTTTCTCTTTCATTTGCTTATAAATTTTGAGACTCATTATGCAATGTGTCAGAGAAGCAATTACTTTGGGGTTTACCCTTTAAAAAGAACACCAAAGTCCATAGGGGAAAATGTTCCCAAACCAAATATGAACCAGAAAAATGTACAGTGCCTTCAGTTACACATGTTGCTCCAGGGTACTCTCATCTAATGGTCCATCCATGTCAAGAGCCACCTCTCCAGCTTCCAAGAGAGAGGAGAACCCCATCCTTTAATCCAAGCAGGATTTGAGTTCTAGGGAGACATCTCAGGGCACAGGACACTGATTAATGAAGGATAAGATCGTAGTGGCAGAAACCACCAGCACAGCAACCACAAAATTCGGGAACTTGAGTTCAGTTAGAGTCAAGCAGGCCCAACTCTTTCTGGAGTTATTTTTCAAGAAAACTTTTCCTTCATATGAACATCCTGGATAACATGTAGGTGCATGCATGCACATCAGTGCAGTGCACATAACCAAGACTTCCAGAAACCTAGCAGTCCCTGCTTCTCACTGATAGTACATTTGAAGTGAGTAGGCTGTAGAAGATAAGGTGTCTCGACAGCAGTGTTAGTGAGGAAGAAAGATGAGTAAAGAGCAAACTGCAGAAAATGGCTCTTATTCTTTCTACTTCTCCCCAAGTGAAACCCAAAGTCACAGAGGCCCATACCATTTCAACAATTCAAATGCCTCTGTGGGCCAAATGACATTCTGAGTAACAGCACCAGGATATCTGTTCCTCTTAACTTGACCTGGCTCGTCTCCCTCGAGGCAGGCTACCCCCTGCCTGTTCCTCCAAGTCACCCTAATAAACTCATCAAGCCTCACCAAGCTGCATTTCCCTTCTCAGTTAGAAAACAGACCAATAAGCCCAGCAGAAGTACTTTCTATAGTCTCTTGTGTAAATGTTGGGAGCATTCCTGTGCCAAGCTGATGCATGCTACTTCCAGCAATTTTTACCCTGACCTGTGAGCAACATGGCAGAGAAGGGGGGAGAGGACAAAATGACAGCGAAAGCAAACTCTTAGCCTTGGGTCAGGAAAAAGAAAAAGCCAATCAGATTACAACCAGATGATGCCATGGTCTGTTTTTGCTTTAAAATGCTAAGAGCCAGGGCTTTCTTAACATGATGGAGATCATGCTGGGGGAAGTGAAATAGGTCAGTGGTTCACACACATATAAATGTCTAGGCACATCAGCCAACACCTCCTGTCAATCATAGATGGGAGAGGAGTTTCCTCCAACTCCATAGCCCAAGTGTCACAAGGGCCACAGTGAACCTCTCCAGGTTCTGCTGGAAAATCTGTGCAGACACATGGGCCCCTGGAGGGAAGAGACTATCCAATCACTCTGTGGAAAAAATTCCACAGCTGTCATGAGAAGAAAACAAACAATCAACAAACAAACAAACAAGGTTCTCCGGATTTTAATTTAGAAGACCAGGGGCAAAGGATACAGGAGCCCCATGGGGAGACACCCTAATGATCTATTTTGAGGGGCTTTTAGCACCTGTTTGCAAGCCCATCTCTCAAAATAGCATTCAGCAACAAGTTTCTAAAATGGCAAACCCACTGCATCTTTTCCCTGGGAATGCTTAGTCATGCTGATACTCTGACCCAAGAAATCATTTCAAAAGAGGCTGCAGGATGAAGAAGAGCAATGTTTAACCTGTCCACAGCCATTGCAGCAGCTGCAGCAGTGCAAGCAAGGGAGACTGGAGTTGGCGCTGCCTGGGCCCCACCTCCTCCCCAGCACACTCATCATCAGCAGGCTGATAACAGAGTCCGGCACCAGCTGCACTGCCATGATCTTGGATGCCAGATGTCGATTCCCATGCACAAACACTCCTGCTGAGTCAGTCCACCTGGGCCAGGGCAGCTGCAGAGTATCCACAAACACCTACAGTAAACCAGCCGGGAATCCAGACTTAGGGTGCAAAAGGCTCAAGGTGAAACTGGGCCGAATTTCCCATGGGGTGGGAGGAATGCAGGGGGATATTGAGAGGATGGGGTGGGAGCTGTGCTTAGGGAGTAAGGAGAGAGAGAGAGAGAGAGAGAGAGAGAGAGAGAGAGAGAGAGAGGAAAATAGGAAGCTGCAGGTTATTTAAAGGTAAGCCCTTGCTAGCTTCTCTAAACTGCACAAACACGGAAACCACATCAAACACAAATGTAAAAGCCCAGAGCACAGAATTTTTTACTGCTACCTTAGCCTTAGCAACAATTCTTTTTTTAACTGACAATTAAAATAAAACATTCCCTATTTCAGATAAATCAGCCAGCCCAAGCGTACACACACACACACCCCTACATCTCCCATAAATTCTGCTGCATAAACATGCTGAATGTCACAACCTACTGCTTGCAATCTATTCAGTGTTTTCTTTCCAGGAGATAGGTGTGTCCCTTTCACAAAATCAAGTATCTGGGAGGAACAGAGTCCAATCTGACCAGGAGGTACCAGACATTCACTGGAGATCAGCAAAGGCTCTTATCATAGCTGAGGAAGAAGTCACTTTATGAACTGACCCCCTTCCACCTTCCCCAAATCTACTTATCCTCTTCTAGTAGACTGGCCAGCTCAGTTCCCCACAGGGCTAACTAACTTACTGGAAACACAGAATTACATTGCCTTTCAGTTATCATTCTGATCTCCCTGCCTGTACCACATGTATGCAGCATAGACACCTTCTACCTCTCCCTCCCTCCTTCCTCCCTCTTTCCTCCCTCCCTCCCATCTCTCCACAGGGCTGCCAGTTAGGGATTTTGAAGGATCCTCCCTAGCTCAGGAAGGGGAGGGCATAGGAAGCTAATTTGTAGTAAGGAACACTGCAAAGACAAAAAGGAAAATTAGCCTTGAAAGTCATATTGTGTAGCATTTTCTCTGGAAGATGTCAATGGAAAGAAGAAGAAGAAAAAAGAAAGGCTGCCCAGTCTTTTCATATATATTAGTGGCTCAAAATGCTGCCCAGAGATTGAAGTAAGTCCAGACATCTTTTTATGATCACGGCTGAACATGTTGTGTTCTTATGGAGTCCACATACTCAACTAAAATGGTGATCATGGATATTTCCAGCAACAGTTTTCATGTCCTTTTCTGATTTCTTCCTTCACTCACTTGCTATAATTCTCCAAATTTTCTTAAAATTAATTGGACAGTGTTAAAGGTAGAAACCAGGAAATCAACTTTCTAAATGAGAAACTGGGGGAAGAAATCAACAACCTTTAAATCTTTCTCGATACAGTACAGTTGTTGTCCCTGTAAACTTTATACTTTTAAAAGTATTTATTTGATCATCACAGTGCTTGACAGAGTAAGTGCTAGAAAATGTTGACCTTGAACCTTTTTACCATGTGATCTGATTGGATTCGACCACCACTAACCTCAGGAACCTTAGAGCATATCACTCCCTGCTATAGGTGCCTGGAGATTCAAAATCAAGTTGCCTGTGTGTCACTTTGCACAAAGCTGTGGTAACATTCTACACAGGTGGGTGGGTTTCATAATAATATTCAAAAAGCAATACTGATGATCATATTTTATAAATCATAAGGGTGGTTTAATGGACATGTCTATGATACTTCCTTAAGAACCCAAGCATAACCCAACCTTACAGGTAGATCTCTAAATGTAACATGCTGATTTCTGTGGAGCATCTACATTCTCCCTCCAAACTCAAGGGACTTTTAATATAGTATCTGTGATGAGAAGGCTACAAGAATCACATGTGATACAAGATGTGACCAGCGCTATAATGTGACTTAAAAACCAAACACTTGCAGTGGCACAGAGACAGGAGAGTCTGCTTTGACTTCCAGAACTTCATAATTCTTGATCTGGAACTTGAGGAAGAGCAGGACATGTTTGTTTTTATTACTTTTTGTTTTCTTATTTTATATGCACTGTGTGACTAGAAAGTACAGAAAGACTAAGGAAAATAAACTGTAGGAGAGCTATTGGAAGGGATTACTACTGTGGGCAGAGGGTGGGTGTATCTTTCAGAGAGACGGACAGGTCAGGTGTGGAGAACCATGAGCAGGTTGCAGGGGTCAGCCTGAGAGATTCTAAGTTGAACACAACTCCAGTCTTTTCTAAATTTCTCTTGACACAGGGTCTCACTAAGTTGCTGAGGATGACTTGGAACTTGTAATCCTCCTGCCTCAGCCTCCCAAGCCTCTGGGATGATAGGGATATGTCACTGTACCCAGCTCATGCTTTGTTTTTGCTTGGAAGACCTAACTCCACATGTGTTTGAAACATAGCCTCAATTACCTCAAAACACAGGCCTTCAGCAAATCTCTTGTAGGAAGACCTCAGTTTCCACCTTGAGGATGCAAGGGAGGTGAGGCAAGATAGCACCAGAGCAGGCAGGAGGAGCTCAGTCATGAGCAAGGGCTTCCGGACAGGTGTGGAACCTCCCCTCATAGGATGGCCCATCATGGAGAGAAAACCATCAGCCCACTACCAAGAGACCACTGCTGCCCACTTGCTGACCACTGTGGTCAAATCAACTCTATATGACACTCAATTCCTGGGGCTCAAAGCTATTACCAACTCCTCTTGGTAACCAAGAAAAGCACAGCATCCGGGCTGAGAAATGGAGGCAGAGACCACAGACTTTGTGAGTCTGGGCACTGAAGTGCTAAGGCTGCTCCCCCAGTGTGCCCATGGAAATCATCCCAAGGCTGGCCACACTGCTGGAAGCTGGAACAGCCAGCAGTGGCTGGAGTTGAAATGACAGCAACTGAATTACACGGGGGCTCCATCTCACTCCAGTCAGAATGGCAGTAATGAAGAATACAAGTAACAATAAATGTTGGCAAGGATGTGGGGAAAAGGTACTCTCACAGATTGCTGGTGGGACTGAAAATTGGTGCAACCACTCTGAAAAGCAGTTTGGGGATTTCTCAGAACTTGGAATGGAACCATCATTTGACCCAGTTATCCCACTCCTTGATATATACCCAAAGGTCTTAAAATTAGTATACTATAATGATATAGTCCCATCAATGTTTACAGCAGCTCAATTCACAATAGCTAAACTATGGAACCAGCCTAGATGCCCTTCAACAGAGGAACTGATAAAGAAAATGTGGTATACATACACAATGGAATACTATTCAGCCATAAAGAAGATGAAATTATGGCATTTGCTGGTAAATGGATAGAACTGGAGACCATCATGCTAAGTGAGATAAGCCAGTCCCCAAAACAAAGGCCAAATGTTCTAATATGTGGATGCTAACACACAATAAGGGAGGTTGGAGAGAAGAAAAGAAGTTTATTGGATTAGAAAAAGGGGAATGAAGGGAAGGGAAGTAGGTGAAAATAGGAAAGACAGTAGAATGAATCAGACATCACTTTCCTATTTTCACATATGAATACATTACCAGTGAAACTCCACATCATGTTCAACCACAAGAATGGGATTCTAGTTAGGATAAATTATACCCCATATGTGAATAATATGTCCAAATGCATTCTGCTGTAAAAATGATTTTTTAGCAAAAGAAATGACACCAACTGGGATCCCCAAGAAGCAAGTAGCAAGAGGAGCCAAGTAAATCTGGAAAGTAAATCAACTGATTTTGATAAAAGCATATGTGTTGTTTGTGTAACTTTCAATGTCAAAGTTCATTCAAGAAATGTTTCCCTAATTTTTCAATTTGAGCATTCATATTTGCTTTTTTAATATTTATTTTTTAGAAGTAGTTGGACACAATACCTTAATTTTGTTTATTTATTTTTATGTGGTGCTGATGATCAAATCCAGGGCCTCTCACGTGCAAGTGAGCGCTCTACCACTGAGCCACAATTCCAGCCACTGTTCGTACAACTTTTAAGTTATTTTTAAATAATTATGTTTACTTCCTTTTCTCTATTATTCATTCCCCTTCTGGAGAGGAATGACTGGATGTTAGAACTAGGTAAGCTGATGTTTCTGTTTACACTTGCAGCTCTAAGCATCCAGCACTAGTAGCAGCAGGTACAGGAGGAGGAGAAGGAGAAGGAAGAGGAGGAGGAGGAGGAGGAGCAGCAGGTATAGGAGGAGGAGGAAGAGGAGGAGGAGGAAGAGGAGGAGGAGGAGGAGGAGAGCCCAGAATTCAATTGGAGTTAGTTATGATCAAAGAAGTCAAGCTGCAAGGAATCATAGGGCAGTGTGTGGAAAAGAGGAATTAATTTATATAAATAGACCCCCATTCAAAAGCAATAAAACATGAATTATCAGCACCCTTTCACAAACTTATTCAAAAGCAATTAAGGTCACAGAAGGCAGAACGTGTGGGTGATGCAATCCATTCCTCTTAGAAACTAAATTCCATTCTTGGCTAGTTTTATATCTCAAAAAACCTACACACATAATCCATTTCAGTTAGCTCCTCCTGCAACTCCTCAAATGAAGGGTAGTCAAATATCATACCCATCAAAAACCATTACAAAAAATAATCGTTACATATTTCTTCTGTATTTGGCATAAGGCTGTTGTTAAGAATTCGTCCTAGGATCACTACATGTGTAAATTGCCCCGTGGAAGAGATTGGTTACAGAATTTAGCACACCCAAATGTCTGTCCTCCTGAGATGACCGGTACGATGAGAGTTTTGGCCTCAAAATTCCTGCTGTACCATTTTAGTCTTGGAAATATGAATCTGTATTCTGTCATTTGCTTTCTGATCCAGGGCAAGTTTCACGAGAGTGAGAAAACATTATTTGCTATACCTTGAGTTAAGCTGCACATGGTAGGTGTTAGGGTTGACAAGAGGAGTTCCCTAAAAGCTTATGTGTGAGATAATGCAAGAAAGTTTAGAGGTGAAATCATTAGATTATGAGAGCCAACACCTAATCCGTGTAATAATTCAGTGGATTACCTGGATGGTAACTATATGCAGGTATCCATAGGCAGGGGAAAGTGAATATGGAGGGCCTTCGGGGTATATATTTTTATCCCTGGTGAGCTGAGCTCTCTCTGCTTACTGGTACCATTCCTGAGCTGCTTTCCTCCTCTACACCTTTCTGCCCTGAATAATCTGCCTTACCTCAGGCCAAGAGTTACAGTCATCCATCTATGACTATGACCTCTGAAACTTGTGAGCCAAACCTTTCCTCCTCTAAACTTGTTCTTGTAAAGTCTTTTCATCAAAGCAGTGAAAAATCTAACTAAAAAAGTAAGCTTTCAATAACGGATAGTCCCCTATCAGTCCCCTTTGCATTCTGAGGAGAATAATGTGATTAATCACAATTGGCACAGTTAGTGGCTGGAATGCTCAAAGCCTAGATTTACCTTCACTTACAGCAGATATTATCATCATTGGCATTATTGTTATTTTCAGTGTGTCTTGACCTGTTTTTTCCTTTTAATTCATATTGCATTACTCTTATTTAGCAGGCCTTTTTGTCAGTAAGACATCTGAAATTCTTTATTGAAAAGAGGACATAAATCAATATTTAATATATGAACTGCTCTCCAGTAAATCTGGCACATTTAAAATATTTTTCAAGATATTAAAATGGCAATTATGGAGCTATTTAGAAATATGGGAAATGTCTGAAATGTAATGTTTATAAGACCATAAAATGAGGCATATATACTAATTGCAACCACATAAATATGTGTATTTCAAGAGGATATAGAGCAACTTATGTTT
The DNA here is from genome assembly GCF_048772815.1 of Callospermophilus lateralis. NCBI lineage: Eukaryota > Metazoa > Chordata > Mammalia > Rodentia > Sciuridae > Callospermophilus > Callospermophilus lateralis. The sequence continues at coordinate 1,286,956 of NW_027514223.1, forward strand.
CTAGCCAAGGCAAAGTAACAGGGTCAAGATTTACCCTGCCAAATGAAATAAACAAAAAATGCATAAAATAAATGAAACAATACTTTTCAAGATAAAGGCTGTAAGATAACAAAGTATAACAATGTCTAAGAGGTAAAAGTAAATGATACTTATCTCTCAGTTGTCCCAAATGAATTACAATTATTCCCAGGCTACAGAAGAGAGGGGAACCAGGTAGAATAAGTGGTCTTCCCAAATCAAGAACAGAGATTAGAGTCAGGGAAGACCAAGCTGGACAGAGTTCACAAGACAGTGCTGACCAGGTAGATAGAACCTTCAATGGGTTCCCTTGGGCATTCAGTTGAGTACCTGATCTCCATATGCATGTGAGGAAAACTACACAGGGTTTGGATGGCAAGTGTCTCACAAAGGTCTGAATGTAAAGTCTGGTCCCCAGGGTGGCCAACTGGGAGGTGCTGCAGGCCTTTAAGAGGCGGGGCCTACTGGAAGGTCCTGAGATAATTGGAGGCAGGTAGGAAAGAGGACTGTGGGATCCAAGCCTTTTATTTTTCCTCTGTCTCCCCAAAAAGCTCTCTGAAAATTCAAGATATGACTGTTCCTGCATTAGCTTCCACCATGATGTGCCACCATCTGTTTCCTCAGCAGAGGCCAAACAAATGGTGCCACGTGATATTGAACTTTGAACCTCTCAAATTAGGAGACAAATAAACAGCTCTTAACTTCAGATACAAGTTAAGTATGACCTGAGTCAGGTATTTCATTATTAGTGATGGAAAGCTGACTAATGCGATGGGAGGGGTGGGGGGAAGAACTGTGTACAAGGCCCAGAAGGACTGTGAGCAGGGCTTAAACAGGGCAAGAATGGTGCCTGTTCTCACCAGACAGACTGTGAAACCTCATAAATCATGATGCATCAGAACACTCAGAAGCCTCCAGCCTCATTTATAAGGAATCAGTAACTAGAGATTGATCACTTTTTTGAATCTAACAAATCTGACAAATAAAGACCTAAAAGGATTAACTGTCTCCACACAACTTAGCTACATTCCAAAACAAACTTAAAGAATATTTCTAAAAATACAAAAATATTCAGCACCCTACAAAGATAAAATTTACAGTCTGGCACCTAATAAAAATGACCAGGAAAATATAATCACCAAAAAGAAAACAATCAAAATTACCCGGATCTAACGTACATTTTAAGACTAGCAAAAATGCTATTAAAATAGTTATTATAATTGTATTCAACATGTTAAAAACACATGACATGAAAGATCAAAAAATTTTTAATGTCGAAGAATAATCAAATTTCCCCAAATTTTATGTATACTGAAGAATCTCTAAGCATAAACATGAAAAACAAACATGAAGAAAATGAGACAAAGTCACATCATCATCAATTTGCTCAATATTGATGATGAAGAGAATATTCTGCAAGCAACCAGAAGAAGAAACACATATGTCACATACAGGAGAACAAAGATAAGGATGAGAACAGATTTCTTGTTGAAAATAATATGAACAAGATCATAGTGCAGGAACATCTTTCAAAAATTTTAAGAAAAGCTATCAATATAGGATTCTATGCACTACAAAAATATGTTTCAAAAGTGAAAAACAAATAGAGACTTTTCAAAGCCCTAAAAACTTAGCAAAAGGCAAATAGATTGGAAAGAAGTAAAATTTCCCACAAAGAAGACTCCAGGCTCCGATGGCTTCACTGGTAAATCCTAGCAAATATTTAAGGAAGAAATAATACTGATTTTATGTAAATCCCTTGAAAATACTGGAGAAGAAAACTATATTCTGAATACATTTGACAAAACCCTTCACCAAAGAATAAAACTTAATGTGATAAAGAGCCAATACTCACCAAATGAACCTGTGGATTTAACAAAATCCTGATCACTATCTCATCTGAGTGATTTTTTTTTTGTAGAAATTAGTGAGGTAATTCTACATTTAAATGGGAATGAAAAGGAAATATAGAAGCCAAATAACTTTGAAAAAGAAAAATTTGGATTACTAATACTAAGTTCAAGATATTATAGTTAATAGGGTACATATTGTGAAGATAGACGCATAATTCAACAAACCCATCTGAGAGTTCAGAAGGAGACTGCACATATACTGACAATTGGCTTTTGACAAAAGTGTCCTGGAGAAAGAAGTCTTTTTAACAAATGCTGCAGGAACAACAGGACATTCATATGAAAATGCATGAAGTTCATCCATATGCTGTAACATATCACAGAACTGCAAAACCTAGGGCCTTAAAAATGTGTAGATGAAAATTTGAGGGAGAAAATCCTGTGACTTTAAGAAAAGCAAAAGTTCTTATATATAGCATCCAAATCATATTTAATTAACAATTAATTAAAATTTCTGTATTGTGAAAAACACTGTTAAGAGAATAAAGTACAACCCTAGCCCTAACCCTCACCCTAACCTCTAACACTAACCCTAACCCTAACCCTGGACTTAGCCCTAGCCCTAACCCTAACCCTAACACTAACCCTAACTCTAACCCTAACCCTAACACATTAAATACCAAATATTTGCAAAGCATCCATTTGATACAGGTATTGTATCCAGAATAAAGAACTCTCACTTGATAATAAGAAAATAAATGAACTAATGAAAAATGCAGATTTAAATTAGCACTTCACCAATTTTTTATCTATATGTGTTTATGTACATATAAAATATATATTATGTATAGCAGATAAGTATATGAAAAGGTGTAAACATCATTGGTCATTAGAAAAAGTGTAAATTAAAATTATAACAAGATTCCACAGCACACCTATTAGATAGCTACAATTAAAATGATCACTCATACTAAGTGGCAGTATGTGGGACTATAAAACAACATACAGTATCCACCTTGTTGCCTTTGGAAGAGTTTGACATTTTCTTAAAAGTTACTCATAACCTGTTTTATAACCCAGATATTCCAAAAAAATGAAAGCTTATGTCCAAAGACTCAAACATGAAGGTTTATGGCAACCTTATTTGTGATATTCAAAACCTGGAAATGGCCCAGATGTCCATCAGTGGGTAAATGTACAGATGGACTGTATCCATAGAATAAATTGCTATTCAGCACTAAGAAGGAGTGGATCCCTGGTGCATGCCACAGCATGGACAGACTCAAGAACATATGCTGAATGGAAGATGCAGATGCAGAGACCACACCTTGCTTATTCCCTTTATTGGAAATGTCCAAGAAGCCAAGCCTGGAGTGATAGGTGATAATTGTCTGCATCTAGGGGGAGAAACAGAGAGTGATTTGCAAATGGCCACAAGTGGTCTTTTGTGGTTGGTGGAACTGTCCTGACACTGCATTGTGGTGATGGTTACACAATTTATTATAAATAAATGTACACTTATAACAGGTGAAATTTTTTTAAAAATGTACCTTTAAAAGGCTGAGTTTTATGAAAATGAATGCCTTATCATCACTGTGAAAAACATGGAGGAATCTCAAAATAATTATAGTGGATTAAAGAAGCCAAACCCCCCCCCCAATATTGTGTGATTCCATATACATAAAATTCTAGATATTTCAAACGAATGTGGAGTGAGAGAAGACAAATCAGTGGTTGAGAGACAGGGACAAGGTGGGAGAGAGAGATCACATAGCAAGTGGTGGGAGAAAGAAATTACAGAGGGAAACTTTGGGGGAGTGACTGAGATGATTGATAACGTTCATTATCTTGATGGTAATGATGGATTTTTGGGTGCATACATGTGTCAAAATTTATCAAACTATGCACTTTAAATACACACAGATTGCTCTGTTTTGATTCCACCTCAGTACAGCTGTTTTTAAGGGACATGAATAGTATGATAATTACAAAAATATAAAATTAGTTGTTATATTGAGTGATTTTTTTATTTCAAAAGTTTAAGTTGCTGTTATACTATGAATTAGCAAATGAAAAAGCTTTTAGAAATAGCTTATTACTTAGTCTTCAGCAAGGCCTAGTTTGGGGATCTGGGGGGTGAAGAGAAGGTGATACTGCTCTTGTTGCTAGAGGCAAGAAAGCCCTTGGTGTGTATTAAGGCACACACAAGAAGCTAGTAAGGAAAGGAAAAGTTCTTGGGCTGGGGCTGGGGCTGGGGCTGAGGCTCAGTGGTAGCGCAGTTGCCTGGCATGTGTGAGGCACTTGGTCCAATTCCCAACACCACATTTTATAATAAATAAAGGTCTATAAACAACTAAAAAAATTTAAAAAAAAATAAAAGGGGAAGTTCTGCAAGTCCTGAAGGAGGTCAGGAAGGAGGAAATTCCAAGCAGATGGGTTATTTTTACTGGAGAAGAGGGTGGCCTGTCCCCATGAGAAAGAGAAAGGTGAGTGCAGAGGAGTGCTGAGGAAATGGGTGGGGTGCAGAAAGAGGTGTTCTTATTGAGGGAGGGACCTGCAGACATCTTCACTTAAGGCACTGATCTCAGAGAAGGTTCCACATGCTCTGCTTCCCTTCTCCTGTCTTCACAATGGCACAAACATGTCCTGGGAGTGCTGGTCCCAGAATGATAGCCTATGCCCTCAGCATCTTCCCATGTTAGGCCCAATAGGAAAGCAGAAGGTTCCAGAATGAATGCGGATGGAAGGGACCCCAAACTGCACACCCAGATTCCTGAGTGCCAAAGAGAGGACCAGGAAAGACCCAGCTACTTTGGACAAGGCCTACCTAGGTTGGGCCATTCCCTTATATTGCTCTTTCAGAGCCCCTAGCCCAGGGCGGGAACTATCTGCTGCAGCCTAGCCTCAGGCTCAAACATGAGAAGGAGAGCTGTCCTTTGTAGGCCCACTCTGACCTCAGCCCTTCCCATCTCAGATGGACTAAGCCAGAATGAGGGGCCCATTGGAATTCTGCACGCGGTCCTAAGGATCCTGGCATCTGGAGCTTTGCCTGTCATGTCCTCATTAGGGCAAGTGGGTACGTATAACTCATTTCCTTGTCCTCTGCCACACTCCAATGTCACCAAACTCCAACCACGCCCCCAAATCCTAGGTCATGTGGAGTGATCAAAAACTTCAGCCAGTCATGGTGGTGCATGCCTGTAATCCCAGCAGCTGGGAAGACTGAGGCTGGAGGATTGAGAGTTCAAAGCCAGCCTCAGCAACTTAGAGAGGCAATAAGCAACTCAGCGAGACCCTGTCTCTAAATAAAATATTAAAAAGGGCTTAAGATGTGGCTCAGTGATTAATCACCCCTGGATTCAATCCTTGGCTGGGATGAGAGGAAGCCCTCCAGGTAACTCTTCTCTTCCAGCAGGCTGCTCTCCCCTCCATCCCAGGACTATCTCCCTGACCTTCTAACCATTGACCACTGTCCTGTTGGCCAAGGACCTGCTTCACATGGCAACAGCTACTGGGATCCAGCTCAGCTTGGTCTTGTGACCCAGTTGCCTTCCATGCAGCATGACAAACTGGGGCAGCTTCCTCTACTCCACCCCTACCCCCATGACTCCCTGCCCCAAGGGACCACAGAACAAAGATCTCAGCAGACAGTGTTCATGCTCACTCCAGGTCTCAAATGAAATGAGATGCATTGTTTAAGGAAGTCAAAACATAAGGAAATGGTCATTTGATCCATTTCTTGTAACACCCAAGCATTTCCAACTGATTCCTTAATACAGGTACACGCTCACTTTAATTATTTCATGGCTTTTGAAATTTGCCACCAATTATATCCAAATTCCTTTCACCTGCACTCAACTACATTTCTTAGTTGTATCTTCTACCTTTAACCATAAGGAAATATTGTTCTGTATTTGGAACATGGAGAGAATTTTGCTCTTTTTCCTTATAAACCTTATGTGGCAAGTATTAGTTTCCTACCTCAGATTCATAGTAAACATGAATCTGGATCATGCATAGAATCACTGAACTACAGGTTACTTGATCTTTCTCAAATCGTTAAAGATTTATTTTTTGTTTCTAGTTGTTGCTTTCTATTACTTATCTTTGTGCATGAAATATTTATATGTTTTCAAATTATTTTTCTTTTTTTATTAGTTACACAGTGACAGTACAATGATCTTGACAATTCATACATTTGAATCAAATGGGGTATAATTCTCATTTTCCTGAGTGTACAGGTTTAAGAATCACATTGGTCATGCAGTCACATATATACATATAGCAATAATAAGCAATAATAATGTCTATTTTATTCTGCTGCCCTTCCTATACCCCCTTCCCCTCCCCTCCCCTCCCATCTCATCTCTGTACCCAATTGGTTTCCCAGAATAAAACTAAAAAGTATTTTAAAACTGACTTAAAATATTGCCCTGGTGGAGGACTAAATCCATCAATAGTGTCACTTCTATGGTGTGAGGTAGATTTTAAGCTTTCTTTAAGCTGCCCCTGGATGTGGGCTTACTCCCAGGTATGTAACTGACCACACAACTAATTTCTATATCTTTGTTTATAAATAATGTTAGAGATTTTTTTCTTTTGGATGAGTGATTTCTGGGTAGATGTGTGTGTGTGTGTGTGTGTGTGTGTGTGTGTGTGTGTGTCTATTGGAGATTTGGTGATAATTTTTGAAATTTTATAAACTCTTTGTGTATTTTATATACTAAACCTCCATCTGCTATATTAAAATTGAAAACTATCAGAAACTCTAAAGAATACTTAACATTATCCTCCAATGCTTAGACCTCTTGCAGTAACTTAAAATATTTTGCTACTATTTTATCCTTGTTTTATTGTAATTTTGAAGATACTTGAATTTTCTTTAGACACCTTTGCCCATCTTTTCTTCACAACTTCTCCAATAATCTAAACTGGTTTTCCTCTTTGGTTAAATAATCAAACTCTCTTTGTATATGAATTGATTTTTTAAATTACAATTCTTTGAGAGAAAATTTCTTTTTGTACCTTACTGAAATAAAGTTACTCCCAGAATAATGTATAAGAAAATTATATTCTTTATAATTTCCTTACTTTAATTTGCAATGTATTGTGTTTTCATATGTATTTAAAATTATTAATGCATGTTCTGTATTATTTGAAGGTCTGTATTTCTCCTCTTAATGCAGTGTTACATCAGATAAGTTATTGTTTTTTAAAACAGTCTATTTTTGAGCTAATTATTATTCCTTCATTAGCCCTCTAGTATGCTTGTCTATCTACACCCTGAAGAGGACTTGAACCTGAAGAGCAGCTCTGAGACATCAGAGACTCCTGAGATGTCGCTGTCTGTGGAGACACTGGGCCCTTCCACACCCTCTGATGTTAATTTCTTTCTGTGGCCTGAGGATGCCAGAGAAGAGGCAGAGGCCAAAGAAGGGCTAAGCGCCAGGGACGGTAGCTCCGGGGTGAGCAATGCCTTCCCCGAGGGTTTCCACCCACGGCGCACAAGCCAGGGTGCCACCCAAATGCCCCTTTACTCATCACCCATTGTCAAGAACCCCTTCATGTCGCCTCTGCTGGCACCTGACAATATGCTGAAGACCCTGCCACCTGTGCACATCGTGGCGTGGCCCTGGACCCCATGCTGGACGACTCTGTCATGTTCGCGAGGCGACTGCGTGCCCTGGGCCAGCCCGTGACGGTGCGTGTGGACCTGCCGCACGGCTTCCTGATCCTGGCTTTGCTGTGCCGCGAGATGAGACAAGCCGCGGAGCTGTGCGTGGAGCGCATCCGCCTCATCCTCACTCCACCAGCCGCCGCCGCCGCTCTGAGCCTGACCAGGCCGCGCGGGGAGATGGGGCTGCTGGGACGACACTAAAGACCTTGTTCCCACCTGTACCGGCCTCCGTGGTGAATGCGCTCAGGGACCAGCCTGGGGGCCCCTTGCAGGGCTCCAGACTCTTCCGGCCCCTGGCCGGGTGGGAGGGGGTGGGCTGTGGCTTAAGACCGGGGACCACAGGGGCGGGGCAGGAGCTGGAAGCTGAGACTTGGGCCAGGGGAGGGGCGCGGCACACACTGGTCACCGAGACAGCTGGACCTGCGCTCCACTACTGCCGTCTGCTGCTGCTGGTCGGTTCTGTTTTTTTCTAAATAAAAATATTTAATTAAATATTTTACTGTAGAATCAATTATTTTGAATTCTATAAAATGCCAATGACATCATTGGAATTCAGCTGAATTTACATTAAAATCACAGATTAAGCCATCAAAAGTTACTGCTTCCATTTGATCTTCCAAGCCAGCAATAGGACATATTTCTCTATTTTTTTCATCTTTAAGCTTTTGTAAAATTTTCTAGAGATACATATCCTCACACAAGCTTAATTAACACATAATTCAATTTTGTGGCTATCATTAATTTGAAGTCTTTCACTATTATATTTTTAGCTTCCTAGTAAAGGTATTTGAGTATCAGACTGAATTGTGTCATTGTATCTTTTAACCCGCAGTTTTTCTTCTGTTCTATTATCTCTAATATCTCTAGGTTGATTACTTTCCCTCTTCAGGGTGTATAATTATAAAGTCTCCTACAGAGAACCTTGTAAATCTCAGTTCTTTCCTACTCTTTATTATGAAGACAAGAGAAGAGAAATTTCTAAAAGTCCTGCATAGTCCTTGTTGCCCATGCCAAAAAGAAACTCGCATCCCACATTTGGTTGGGCACCAAAACCAGCCGGCTCACCTTTCAAAACAGCTCAAGTTCCACCCTTCTCACCATCTCCTTTGCACCACCCATTCTCACATGGATCACTATAATGGACTCCTAATTACAATCCTAAAGTATAGCCAGAACAAACTTTAGAACTGGGTTCTTATGTCACACTTTTGCTGGAAACCCTTCTCAGTCCTTACAAAGTCCCACACGGTCTGTTTCCTCCACCTGTCTAATTCCATCTCTTACTAATCTGCCCCATCCACATCTTTCCTGCCATGGAAGACACCTTGCTATTCTCTAAAAAGGCCAGATATGCTCCTGCCTCACAGTCTTTGCGCTTTCTGCTCTCTTTGCTAGGAAATTCTTTTACCACATATGGTTCACTCCTTGTCTCCTCAGGTGTTGCTCACATGTCAGATTTTCAGCAAACTCTTCCCTGACTACCCTATTTAAATTTGCCTCTTTTTCTTTATGTTCCTTAAACCCTTCCTGTCCTGTTTTTCTGTACTGCACTTTTTACGGGCTGACATTTTATAAACATATTTATTTCTCCTCTCCCCCCCCTCTCTCTCTCTCTCTCTTACACACACACACACACACACACATACACACACACACACACACACACACACACACACTCTCCATCAACCTGGAACATATGCTTCAGAGAGCAAGGACTCCTGCCTGCTTTTCTTATAACTATATCCTCAGCATTGAAAAATGTATGCTTAATAAAAGTGTTGAATAAAAGTGCAACTATTTTTACATCAGAATGAAGATAAGTCATTCTGAAATAACTAAATTCAGCATTATTTTTATCTATAATTTTAAGTGGATTTTGCTGTTCTGTTGAGGGAGAGTACTTATTCCTAATTTTCAGATTCTGTTATGTGCCAAATTTTATTAAATACTTCACCAGATAGATGTAATTTTATGTGCTATGTCATCCTATAGAGGGTTAATACATTTCTCTAAAGAATTTCTACCTTGAGTGATTAAATAAGGCCAATCTCTGGAGATATCCTAACAAATTTTGGATCTATTGTTCAAATGGACTTTCTGCTTTCTCATGGATAGAAAACCATGGCTGATACTCTAGAAAACAAAGAGGGGGAATTCAAATGAATTAGCCAGCATGACAAATAAGACAGATGAGGAGTAAATTCTTTGCTGACATATTTCAAAACATGTCCTATGTATTTGTGTAAATATCACTGATTAAGGATCGTGTCTAGATCAGTTTATGGGAGTTCCAGTTATCAACACTTAATTCTATGCAAATAATTTATCATAATAATATGATTATTATATTCATATAAGGTATAAATATGATTATTATACACCTTATGAATTATCACTTCTTTTAACTTCCTTGATTATCTGTTTTACCAACATTTGGAAGTTTCTCTCTTTCTTATTATTTCCTACAAATAATAGGCATACAGGTCATGGGTAAGAAGGAATAAAAGGTAAACTTGTTCACTTAGGTTTTAAATCCAACATATGTATGTGTGATTCCAGAAAGGTAAGGTGTTCAAATATTTTAATGAACACATTACACTAGCCTTTGTGTTGCATTGGCAAAAGTCTGATATATTTTGGAATATAAGCTTCTTAATACTTAAAGGAAATTTTCAGGTTGGTTTTGTGCTTTCAATTTTTAATCATCTTTTAAATATTCAGTGGAAATTTGTGATTAAAATTTTAAAAAATAATAATAAAAAAGTGAAATTTTAACTTGGACAGAAAATTCAAACATCTTATCAATTTTAGCTAGTTTTAGGTGAATCCATCTCAATGCAACCTCTTCCTACTCAAAATTAACATTATGGTCCACTGCAGGCTTCACAGGTCGCGAGAACTTTGTCAGCTGCTGCTGCACAGCCGAGTTTCCGGGAGATTGAGTGAGCCCACCAGGAACCGAAAATGCCGAAACCAATCAATGTGCGGGTCACCACCATGGACGCGGAGCTGGAGTTCGCCATCCAGCCGAACACCACCAGGAAGCAGCTCTTCGATCAGGTGGTTAAGACCATCGGCCTCCGGGAAGTGTGGTACTTTGGCCTCCAGTATGTGGACAATAAAGGATTTCCTACCTGGTTGAAACTTGATAAAAAGGTGTCTGCTCAGGAGGTCAGGAAGGAGAACCCCCTCCAGTTCAAGTTCTGGGCCAAGTTCTACCCTGAGGACCTGTCTGAGGAGCTCATCCAGGACATCACCCAGAAGCTGTTCTTCCTCCAGGTGAAGGAGGGGATTCTCAGTGAGGAGATCTACTGTCCCCCTGAGACCGCGGTGCTCCTGGGATCCTAGCTGTGCAGGCCAAGTTCGGAGACTATAACAAAAAGATGCACAAGTCCGGGTACCTCAGCTCTGAGAGGCTGATCCCTCAAAGAGTCATGGACCAGCACAAACTCACCAGGGACCAGTGGGAAGACCGGATCCAGGTGTGGCAGGCGGAACACCGTGGGAGGCTCAAGGACAGTGCCATGCTGGAGTACCTGAAGATCGCACAGGACCTGGAAATGTACGGAATCAACTACTTCGAGATCAAAAACAAGAAAGGAACAGACCTCTGGCTTGGAGTCGATTCCCTTGGACTAAATATTTATGAGAAAGATGATAAGTTGACGCCAAAGATTGGCTTCCCCTGGAGTGAAATCAGGAACATCTCTTTCAATGACAAGAAGTTTGTCATTAAGCCCATCAACCAGAAAGCACCTGACTTCATGTTCTATGCCCCCCGACTGAGAATCAACAAGCGGATCCTGCAGCTCTGCATGGGGAACCATGAGCTGTACATGCGCCGCAGGAAGCCGGACACCATCGAGGTGCAGCAGGTGAAGGCCCAGTCACGGGAGGAGAAGCACCAGAAGCAGTTGGAGCGGCAGCAGTTGAAAACTGAGAAGAAGAGGAGGGAGACGGTTGAGCGGGAGAAGGAGCAGATGCTGCGGGAGAAGGAGGAGCTGATGCTGCGCCTGCAGGACTATGAGCAGAAGACCAGGAGGGCCGAGAAAGAACTCAATGACCAGATCCAGAGAGCACTCCAGCTGGAGGACGAAAGGAAGCGAGCCCAGGAGGAGGCTGAGCGACTGGAGGCTGACCGCGTGGCTGTGCTCAGGGCCAAGGAGGAGCTGGAGAGACAGGCGGCTGATCAGATAAAGAGCCAGGAGCAGCTGGCTGCGGAGCTCGCCGAGTACACTGCCAAGATTGCCCTCCTGGAGGAGGCGCGGAGGCGCAAGGAGGACGAGGTTGAGGAGTGGCAGCACCGGGCCAAAGAAGCCCAGGATGACCTGGTGAAGACCAAGGAGGAGCTGCACCTGGTGATGACCGCCCCGCCGCCCCTGGTGAGCCCGTGAGCTACCACGTGCAGGAGAGCCCGCAGGAGGAGGGCGCGGAGCCCATGGGCTACAGCGCCGAACTCTGCAATGAGGAGAAGCGGATCACCGAGGCCGAGAAGAACAAGCGCGTGCAGCGGCAGCTGCTGACTCTGAGCAACGAGTTGTCCCAGGCCAGAGATGAGAACAAGAGGACCCACAACGACATCATCCACAATGAGAACATGCGCCAGGGCCGGGACAAGTACAAGACCCTGCGGCAGATCCGGCAGGGCAACACGAAGCAGCGGATCGACGAGTTAGAGGCCATGTAAATGCCGGGCCTGAGAGTCCCGGGCTGACAGGTCACACTTGGCTCTTTAGTACTCTAAATCTAGAAGCCCCTCAACATGTTCCAGGTCCCTTATAAAAAGAGCGGTTACCCAGCAAAAGTCCTCTGGGTCAGGAACCAGCAGAAGCCTCTCTGATTTGTTCTTCCCAATTGTATGCTAGTGCCAAACAGGCCTGGTTTTTATGAGAATTATTGAATCACTTCCTGTTTTATGCTACTGATGGAATTAAGGAAAGATTCCTGTAAAGTCTGAGTGACAAACTTCATGCTGGCCTGTGTGATCCAAGATGCAGTATCATTAAAGAAAACCACACCGTGGCTTACATCTGTGCCATACTTTTTCTGTTTTTGAAATGAACTCAAAATTGATTTGTTCTTGATTTCTGTGAAGGGTCCATCTCTGTATATTTGTGTTGAGGGGTGACAATTATTTTGAAAATTGAGTCTAAAGCACTCTCCACCCAGTGATTTCCTTTCTCCAGACATTCAGTTCTGCTGGCAAAAATCTGCAGTGGTCATTCAGAATGAACGGTACAGGAGGACTCTCCGGTAAAGTTTGTTTTTGTTTTTGTTTTGTTTTGGGTTTTTTTGCTTAACAGTTAGAATACACTGTTGGACTTATATTCTTAATTAATGATCAGCTATAGACTATAGTATTTATATATGTGATAATATGGGTTTGTAACATTAGTTTTAAAAAGGGAAAGTTTTGTTCTGTATATTTTGTTACCTTTTACAGAATAAAATAATTACATATCAAAAAAACCATGTAACCACGGCCCTGGAACTGATGTGACGTGAGGGCAGTAATGAAACTGATTCCCTGCTGTAATTGCAATGTAAAAATCTCTCATGGAATTCTTTGTGCACATAACTGCACACTTCAATTTTCTAAGATTGTTCAGACTCCAGCCATGAAGAGACTCTGTCATCATGAGAACCTCTTTCTGATCAATTTCTATTCTCTGCCATGTCCTCAAAAACCTATTGACACAGTGGCTTTCACGAGCTGTTGGCTGGGCTCACTCCCGGCCCTTCTCTGTGGGTTGTCCTTTTTGGTTGTCTCATGCCAACAAATTCCACACTGCAGACACAAATAAAAGTTGTCCAAGGTGGAAAAAAAATTAACATTATAATTCTAATTTGTTTCAAATAAAAGCTTTTCCTAAGAGAAGGCACATAAATCATTTTTTTTATCATCTTTTAAATATTCAGTGGAAATTTGTGGTTAAAAAAAAGCTAAGCCTGACAGATACTCCCTTGGCCAGGTGATCAAGGTCAACACCAATAATTTCCATTTGAAGCAATACCATTGCTATATCATGGTGAAACTTCACTTTATTTCTAGGTCTTTCTCTCCCAACCATGACCCCAGTCTAAGAATATGATTTCTTCTGGAATTATCGAATAATTTATTATATAAATTATATTAATAACCATATATTTATATTCTCATATAAAGAGAAATATTTAAGAGAGAAAGTCACTTTTCCAATCAATAACATGAACGTAATAGTGTTCTTTAGAGGACTGTTGTGAAATTCAGATGAGAAAATCATATTTGTTGTCCAAAGATAGATCCCTTGATATAACTGAGTTTTTAATTACTGCAAGCTATTCTTACAAAATTATTATTATATTTTCCTTTACAGTAAAATTAGAAATAGGTAGTCAAATATAAAATTGTCTTTGAATAAGTTAAGGCAGGGAACAGAAAACTTACATAGTAAGTTAGAATTCAATAATAAACTTTAGTTTTGGAAAATAAGTGAAAAGAATTTAAAAATTGAAAGTCAGAATGTAATGAAGAGCAGACTTAAATTTTCCCAAAACTTTCTTTATATTTATTTTTTTAAATATAAAATTTATATTTTCTAATTTTTAAAAGACCACTCCTGAAAAGAGGATTGTTCTCCAACTAAGTCACTAGATATAGTTTCCTAAATATCAAACAGTATTTAGATTTGTATTTTGTTGCATATTTAGATTAAGGATGACTTCAGTGACTTTCTTAAGAGTCTTTTTTTTTTAATTTGTGCACAAGATTTTTTTTTTCAAATTATTTGGATTTGGTATTTCTCATGAATTTAGGAAAATTGTGTTTTCTATTGTAAATTTTGGGAGTAAAATGAGGTAGCTATTTTATTTTTTCTAGGTTTATTAAATTTCTAATAGCATAAAAGTCTTTAATTTACTTTCATTATAGATTTCTGTAAAAATATGATGATTTCAAAATAACATTTTGGTTTCATTGTTAGATCTAATTACCTGCTAGTGTGTCTGAAATGCCATTTTAAAACTTTATTACTCACTACAAATGAAAGTGACAAATTTGATAAAACTTGTTAGATATTCTCACATGAAGTTCCTTGTATTCAACATCATTTCAACCATTTCAATAAGTCTAAAAGTTCATAAATATCAATATGGTACTTTCAAATTTTTGATGTTTAAGTTACATTGTAGACACATGATCTCATAATCTTGGTTTTTGAATATTTAAATATATGACTATGGTTAGTGGAATAGAGACTATAACAGTTTTGTAGAATACAGTTTATAAATAGGATGATTTCAAGGGCATTTTATGTTGTGATATTTTCAAGGGCAGAAAAAGCTATTTGGACTTATAGGCAAAGAATATGACTTCACCTAATATATTTACATGAGAGCAACTAATTTTTCCTTTACCTGACTTAATTTAATTCTCCAATTTGGTGAATTTATATAGAGCAACAGCTAATTATTAAATTTTGCCAAAAAATGCTTTTGTCAGCCACCCATCAGACCAAAAATGCTTTGTCAGCATATCAGACCAACCTCCTGAGCCATGTGAGGCCCATAGGCTCTATGGTTCATTCTATATTTTATAAAAATTATAATCCCCAACTTGAATATACAGTAAAGGTTTCTTCCATTTTTGTACAACTTCCTTCATCATATCAATATTCACTGTTAAGAGAATTAGGGAATAAGATGTGAAAGATGTGACCTACTTTTTTTCTAATTCTATGTGTTTGTGGAAAGTAAAATACAATCACTCCAGTCATATAGTCATAAATATAACACTATCCCTATAATAAAACTTGCCTTAAATTATAATATTTCACTTTTTAAGGATTTTAAGGATAGTGTATCTTGTCATCAGTTGTTATAACATTTTTGAAAAGCTATTTGATCTGTGTAATTAGGAGCCACAAAACTTTGCATTTTTGTGAACCATGTTTCTGTGTTGTGTATGTGCCTAACCTGAAAAACTTATGCCCTATATGAGAGCAAAGCATACCTGCTTAAATATATTTATTATAGTACTAGTTACATTATCAAAACTTGGAAAACAATGGAATTCCCAAGGATAGAGTGGGTTTTTTTTTTGGTTGTTGTTTTTTTTGTTTTTCGTGGAGTACCAGAGATTAAACTCAGGGGCACTTGACCACTGAGCCACATCCCCAGCCCTATTTTTTATTTTATTTAGAGACAGGGTCTCACTGAGTTTCTTAGCTCCCCACTGTTGCTGCTGCTGGCTTTGAATTCATGATCCTCCTGCCTCTGCATCTCCTGCCTCAGCATTTCCAGCTGCTGAGATTACAGGCGTGTGCCACAGGCCCAGCAGATAGAGTGTTTTATGTGGTGCAGTTTTCTTCAGTTTGATTAACAATAAAAAGACATTAAAAATGATGGTCATACAAATTATTATAATACTCAAAACTATGTCAGTATCTATGATGATGTGTCTTTCCAGAATCAAACTGGCACTTACCCATATTCACAGTTATGATACTCTTCATATATACAGTATAAGGTGAAAACTGAAGATAGTTACTTGATTTAAGGAAAGGTTACAGGTAACTTTTTCCTTCCTTCCTTCCTTCCTTCCTTCATTCCTTCTCTTCTTTGTTACTCCCTCTAATGTTATTAAGTACTATTTGTAGAATAAATCATATTTATTAAAAATTAGGATAAAAATGAATCCATGACATTTTCCCTCTTTGAAATGTCTTTAACAAGAACTTTCTATTATGTTTATATGTAAAATGGAAGATTGATTAGCCGAATAATACCATACCTTAAAAAAATCTTTCACCTGAAATACTATTAGAGAGATGTGGTGGCACATGCCTATAATCCCTGTGACTTTGGAAGCTAAAACAGAAGGAAAACAAGTTCAAGGCCAGGCTTGGCAACTTAGCAAAACCTGTCTTAAAATAAAAAGTGTTGGTGATGTTTCTCACGGTATAGTGTCCCTGGGTTTAATCTCAAGAAAAAAAAAAGCAGAAAGAAAAGAAAAGAAACAAACATAACAAAATCCTAAATATTGAGATAAATATGCAAATATGTTTAATTTTAATTAGTCATATAGTTGTTTTCATTTTTCATACCAGGATCTCTAGGATCTCTGGATTAACAAAAGGAAGACATCCAAAAACTCTCCACACAGTATGGAGCAGCAATCAATGAGACAAATTGTTCCCAAATTCACTGTTTCAAAGAGTACATAATATAAAATTAAATTAAATAATACAATAAATCCAGTTAACAAAAAGGAGTTTACAGAATAATTATACTTAAGATTGATACATATTTTCCAGGCCATCCAAAATGTTTTCAGTCTAAGAACTATTGGAAAAAATATTTTGAAGGCCAAATTCCAAACATCTGTTAACATGCTGTGTATCAAAATTTCCTAATTTTCTGTGGTTATTTTGTATTTTATTAGAAATTCCCAATTTAAAATCAGGAATGGCACAAAATATTTACTTCGCAAGACAGCAAAGTCCTGGGTTCAAAACCCAGTCTGGTGCAGCCTATCTTATTGCCCATGGCTCACATCACATATCTCTCTGCAACTTGTATTCTGTGACAAGAAATCAAACAGAATACAATCTCCTTTTAGGCATTTGGATTTCCAGTATTCACTAAGAGAACTTAAAAAATAAAAACCTTATTTGTGTTGGTCCTTCCCATGGATGAAGCAGATAATTATATACTTAGTTCACAGAAAGGACCAAAAATTATTTTTTTAAAATAGTTTTAGTACTTCACAGAATTGTGGCATGTTATTTTCTGAGAGAAATCAACTAAATTGTATTAGATATATGGTTGCTGATTATGTTATTTATTCTTTTATTTTTTCTTTCAGGATTTTAGGGCCCTAAGGTCCCCAGTATAAATATAGACTATCAGTAGAAAAATTATAGTTCTGTGGCATTTGGGGAAATAGAATTTAATAAGAAATGTGATTAGAAAGAAATGGATGCAGCAGGACAACACAAATATTTCCAAATGTTGCATTTACTAACCTTTTTCCAGTCTTCAAGCAAAGTAAAAACAGAAGTCTGATGGTTTTGAGGGATAGTCTCTGAGCAAAAAAAGTGAATTAGAAATTTTGTAAACATTAAAGTCATTCAAGGGCCTACAAAACCAGAAAGATACACTGAATTAGGTAAATTACCTCCAACATAAAATCACATTATTCTGTCCCTTACTAAAGTTTTCCCAAATATATTTTTCTTCCCAATTGCATGAAATTGTGTTGTAGAGACATTACCACAGCTTGCTTTTTTCCAACTTGGCTTCCTGATAAAGCAAACATCCCATTTCACCTTAAATGACTGTATAGTAAATGCTTCATTGGCTTTGAAAAATGGTCTGGTGTTAATGAAAATTCAGCAATTATTCTCCATCTGAAAGGGGTCTTATTGTTTTCTTTTTCTAATTCTCTATAGATAAAATTCTCTAGAACTCCAATAGAAATAATAACTTGCTATAAAATTTTATTTCTCGAATATCCTTACATAAAAGATTTAGCTGGGCACAAAAGAATCAAAGAACTCATTAAATTTTTAAAGTTTCTCCCCTTTGTGCTTCAAATTCCTGTTTATTATATAACTCCAATTTTAAATTCAGCTAAAAACCAAACCAGAAAGTGAACTGAAAACTCTAGTTCTGTTCACTAGAAAAGTTTCCATAAAACACGTAAATGTCCTTAATTGCTCCAGCACTGCTATTAACTTGTATTGGGAAAAAAAAGATTTAGTAAGGTGAAATCTCATTACTCATCAATACTTCTGTTTAAACAGATGCATAGAAGTCAATTTGGATTGCTTATCACTTATTGGTTTACCTTCTGGTTGGCTTAAATAATTCAGGAAGAATTTTTCTTTCTAAATGATGCTATGTGAAAATTCTAAAATTTACCAAACAGTTATATTGTTTTCTAAGTTTCCAACTCCATGTATAACAGTTCAGTTAATAATTTGCACTGAAGAAAATAAACAGCAAGAGATTATTATAGTTAAGAAACATATACAGTTTTTTAAAGACTTAAATTTTATTGAAAACTATTTATATCAAATTCGCATTACAAAAAGCAGATTTTAAATTCATATTATACAGCATGGAAATGGAAGGAGACCCTCATTGTTATACAAAATTACATATAAGAGGTTGTGAGGGGAATTGGAAAATAAACAAGGAGAGAAATGAATTACAGTAGATGGGGTAGAGAGAGAAGATGGGAGGGGAGGGGAGGGGGATAGTTGAGGATAGGAAAGGTAGCAGAATACAACAGTCACTAATATGGCATTATGTAAAAATGTGGATGTGTAACCGATGTGATTCTGCAATCTGTATTTGGGGTAAAAATGGGAGTTCATAACCCACTTGAATCTAATGTATGAAATATGATATGTCAAGAGCTCTGTAATGTTTTGAACAACCAATAATAAAAATAAAAATAAAAATAAATTCATATTATACAATAATTCTATTTTTGTGCAAATAGATATTCATACAAAGTATTTAAGGGATAGCATTATGAGTGGTTTTTTGTTTGTTTGTTTTTGTTTTTATTTTGGTTTTTTTTTGAATTTTAACAATTCTGACAATTGAAGTGGTTTTTAAACTCTTGGCCTTGGGGCCTGTCATGAACTTCCCAAGATTAAGCATTCATTGTAATACCAGGTAAACAAAGACTAAATGTGATATAGTAATTGGACTTCCTAATTGTGTCTATAGCCTGTGTATTTTAGAAAGATAGCCCATGGTCTCTGTGCTTTGAGGTTGTTTTCATCTATGTACTAGGTTATGGGAGTTGATTTTGGATATTGTAGCAGCACACCTTAGCTAGCACAGAGGTTCTTTGGCAGTGGTCCATGGCACAGAATGGTAAGCTTGTCTGCTCAACAGGTTTTCTCATCTACTCTTTCTCTGATTTATAGCTTCAGTATGGAAATATCTGTCTGAACAGGCTTTGGGGTCACTGTAGGCACAGATGTCAGGTCTTTTGGGGTCTCAGTTTCATGGCTATAATGTGAGCTTCTGTCGATGTCATTTTGTATATGTTTAAATGTGAGCACTTGTTCTTTCTCTTGCCTGCATTTACTCTGCATTTTCCTTTGTCAAGTCCCTTAAAGTGGCAAGAACCACATTACCATATCAAAACAGTTCATGCATACAAAAGGAGTTTGTTATCCCTCTGGTGGGAAGTTCAGGCTGGTCTGGTCCCTAGACCACCAGGTCTTTTTCTTTCTCTCTTTTGCATAACTTATCTTTGTCTGTGCTGGCATCTTTGGAGGGCAACTTTTCTCCATGAGTTGAAAAACACAGCCTTGGGAAATTCCAGGCCCACATCTTGCTCAAAAGGAGCAATTTCAGAGGAAAGAGCAATGCTTGGACCTGCAGCAGGGCAATCTTTTTAACAAAATCCACTTGGTTCTGCTTAGTTACCTGCCCATTCCAGTTCTGTCCCTAGCTCCAGGGGCAGGAGGAAACAAAATGGACCAGATGAGTCAAAGCTCATATGGTAGACATAGAAAAGTAGCTATGGACAGATCTGGGGCTTGACTGCCTGGACTCAAATCTGTACTCAGATCCTTAATAGTTCTACAAATTTCAGTAGATTCCTGAAATATAATAACAATACTACATGGCAGGCAGGATTGTTTTGAGAATTTAGTAAGCTATGTCTGCAAAAGATTTGGAATAATCCTAGCATGTATTAAGCATAACATGGCTTTGGGGTCACTGTCAGCACAGATGGTTCTTCTTTGGTGAATATGAACTTTGTGGCACCAGCAGAATCAGTGGGACTCCCAGTAACAGATAAGCCACTTCTTTTCTATAGCCCAAAGCTAGGATATGGAGAGGGGTTATGTTGTAAGAAACATGAATTCCATGGGAAATCTACAACAAATCATGATGTCACAAAATTTTCACTTTGGAATAAATGTTTTAAGCTCATTTTCCAGGCAGAGCTATGGGCTTGAGGTGAAAATTGACTCATATTGTGGGAAATACACCTAAGATCTACACATTCTATACATTATTCAACAGCAAATGCAATAGAAAAAAAATCTAGTTCCCTAAATCTGTTTCTTTACAAAGTTGTATGTGTCACTTATTTGAGAATGAAAATGTACACACGAAAATAGGGGAAAGATGCCTGAACTCTTACCTCCATGAGACTTGAGTCTGTCTTTGTACAAGTTGGCATAGTTTCTAGAAATTGCTGAAAACAGTTTGCTGAGAAATTATTCTTTCTTTTCTTGAAGGCCAAGGGTCAAAGACAAACCAACCAATGGTTTCCCAATAATTAGTGGTGTCCTGGATATTCTGTATTTTAGCCATTTTCTGCCCTGTAGCTAGACATTTGTTATTGGACTATAAATTTTATTTTGTGGAGGCTGAGCTTAGGAGGATATCTATTAACATCTCTCAGAGGCCCCAGGAGCATTGGCTGCAACCTGATTCACCTCTAACCAGCTCCTGAAATATGCAGTTGTAGTGGAAACATCTGTCAATCTGAATTTAAAAAAAACATTCTAACAAATACATGACAGAGAGTCATTGCTATTATTATCCACTTTCCTTCTCCAACATCCACATTTTCACCACCCATAGCCAACAGAGCAAGGATGGAGATCTATATACATGAGTCTTGGTTTCATTATTAATTATGTTCTATGCTTTGGCCTGGAGTCTGGGGAAACAGTGCACCATAGTCCAGACATCTTCTACTTGCTCATGCCTTATTTTTTTTTCTTTTTCCCCAACTCTCAGCAACCCTAAAACTCTTGCCTTCAAGAAACTGAGGAAGATGGTGCCATCTTAGTGGCAGGAAGTGTGTGCATTTGCATAGGCCTTCACCTCCTAGAGAAGGGCTTGAATTTTTCTCTTTAATTAAAACAAAGGATTAGATGAATTCTAGATAGCAGAAGGGGTGGAAGGGAAAGGAGGCAGGAGATTAGCAAGAATGGTGTAATATGGTGTACATCATTATTCAGAGTACATGTATGAAGATTTGAATTGGGTGTCAACATACTTTATATACAAACAGAGATAGGAAGAATTGTGGCATATATGTGTAATAAGAATTGTAATACAAAAAAGTTCATGTATAAAGGCATGAATTGGTGTGAACATACTTTATATACAAAAATATTTTAAAAAATTGTGCTCTATATGGGTAATAAGAATTGTAATGTATTCCGCTGTTGTGTATTTAAAACATACATACAAACAAACAAACAAACAAATAAATGAAACAAAGATAATATGGCAAGCGCCTAAGTCAAATGATAAGCACACATATGAGGGTCCTGGTATGGCACTTATTTGGGAATAAACTTGTCTTTCCATGGCAGGTTGAGGCAGACTCAGCTAAGAACAACCACACATGGCCCTGTAATCCTGGTCGCCTAGACCTTGAACAGGCAGTGCCAGTTCCCTGGGCCTTACTGTCTCCAATACAAGAGGGGTGGCATACTGCCCCTGCCTATGTGGGAGGTGCTGTGGGATGGGGCTGATGGCCCCTGACATTGTTTGACCTTGAGATCTTCTCCAGGGCACCTTCTCCAGGTCTGGGGCTCTCCTTCAACATCTTCAAGTCAGATATTTTGCTAGTAATAGGAAGAGCTTGGCTTCCCAGGGAATTTTGCCTGCCTTTATTAATCTACTACCTCCTATACTTCATCAAAGTGTTGGTTGGAAAATCTGGATTCCAACACTCACATCACTGTCAACTCGCTGTGTAATTATGGTTTCCTAACTGCTTACCTTGGAAGTTTTCACAAGGAATTATAAATATATTTTATCTTGTGTGGGAATAGATAATCAATTTTTGTTCATTCAAGTCTCTGGAAGAAAGCATTAGTTTATTTATTAAGAGATTATTGTTTGAGGGAGTTATAAAAAGTAAAAAGTTTAATATAGTCCCAAGGATGGGTTTCTCTAATATTCTGTTTTTGAACAAAGAAAAAAAGTGAAGTTGATATCCCACCTAAGGCAATGCCTGGCTTAGATGGTGACCTCTCCTGCTCCTGAGTTTCCACTTCTGGTTCTTCAGACTGTGACCTGCATGGGAAATAAGAGTCATTGCAGGTAGAGCTGATTATGATTAAATAATCCTGGAGCAGGCTGGGCACCTAATCCAACATGACTAGGGGACTGTATCAGAAGAGAAAAATGAACACAGATTCAGAGAAGCATATGGGAAGGGTGCCATGTGGACTCTGAACCCCACTGCCTCATCCAAAAAACTATCAGGCACTGGAGAGGAGCGAGGGCAGACCCTTCTCGGAAGCTTCCGGAGGAATTAGGACGCTGCTGAGGCATTATCTAACACCTCCGGATTCCAGACTTTTCAGACAATATTTGCTGCTCCAG
This sequence comes from Callospermophilus lateralis, assembly GCF_048772815.1. Classification (NCBI taxonomy): domain Eukaryota; kingdom Metazoa; phylum Chordata; class Mammalia; order Rodentia; family Sciuridae; genus Callospermophilus; species Callospermophilus lateralis. The sequence continues at coordinate 1,309,873 of NW_027514223.1, forward strand.
CCACCCCATGCTGGTACTTCCTGGTGGCTCCCAGAAACCCTAACACCTCCTTGGGGCATAAAAACTTCTTCTTACTTTGCCCATCTGTTTTGCTTGGTGACCAGAATTTCTTCCCCAACATGTCTTTAAGGACCAATTGGAGTTGCCCTCAGAGGCCAACCTGTCACACTCCCTGTTGTGAGGAGGCACTTGTGTGCTCAAGGCCTTTGATCCAAACACTGGGAATTTACAATTATAGTGTGACTTAGAGAACATGATGTGAGCTAATCCTCAGTGTTAGTTTTGCTACAGCTTGCTTCTCAAAAAAGCAAACAAACTGCACACACACACACACACACACACACACACACACACACACATATATATATATATATATATATATATATATATATATATACAGCATCTTTAATTTGAATATAATGAATTTATGATACATATCATATTCATAATTTTGACCAGTCATTCGTTTAGAATTCTAAATCTGAAAGAAAGAACAATAAAATGACTTTAAGATTTTCAAGAAGAAAGAGTCAGGCCCCAGAGTAAGCATTGAGGGTAATAGTATTTTATGACTCCAGCTTGAATGTGCCCTTGTCAAACTGATCTGTCAATCAAGCCCCATGACTGGGAAGACAAAAGACAACCTGTGGCTCTCACTGTAATTGCACTAATGGGGTGAAAGGCCTGGAATGGTGGCAGAGGGGGTCTTGGTGTCCCTTGACAGATTTACTGATTGACCTCCTGCTTTGGTTGTTGATTATATCAGGTGTCTGGGTGCACATGATGTGTGAGAAGACCCTACATTAGAGGTGACTGACATACTTGCTCTGTGCTGCTTATAAAACTAAAACTGAGTCCCTTCTCACTTTGTGGATATAAGTTTGCATGCTCATTCCACATCACCACTTCCCTTCAGCTTTTCTGCATCGTGTACATATAGCATGGCTGTGTGTGTCAACATTTTCCTGTAGCTGGATTCCATTTTGGTGATGAGGCCATTAGTGGTTGGGACTTCATCTCAGCTCCTGTTGCAACCACCTGCATCTGGGAGCTTTGTGCTCAAGCACATGAGGAAGACCAACATACAGCAGATCCATGGTGATGGCAAGTTAACTTATATGAAGATGCAGCAATTTGTTCCTATGACCCGAATTACCACTGATATTGAACAAATAGCAAAGATGGGTGGAAATTTCTTGGCTTCTGTAGGATGCTGAGTGGCTAAAGTGCAGCATGTAGATACCACTGTCTTCTCGGACCACAGAGAATATATATATTTATTCTCAAGGGAAAGCACTGTGGTCCGAGAGGACACATCTCTTGCATATATATATATATATATCCTTTTTTTGGTTGTCTATCTCCCTGGTGTTCCTAGCACACTCTTTCCTAATAGCACTCTACTTCTTTACCTAAATTAGAAATACTCTTCCACACTAGACATGGTCTATTCTGTTGATGGTAAAAGGCACACTGGGCCAGTTAACTTTTCCCTTTTTAATGGAGGAACAAATCACTGGAAAGAACTTATGTTGTGCTTCATGCACAAGATCCTTGTTCTCATCCCTATGTGTCATGGCAGTGCTCCTGAGTGAGGCCCATTCCTGTCTTGCTGGCTGCCTGGAGTGCCAATCCTGGGCAAAAACAGAGCTTTCCACTCCTGCTTTGATCTCTATCTAATCACATCTTGCTCAGATTAACCTTAGTTTCTTCTGGCTTGCAAAGAGATAATTACCACCCATATTTCTACCTATTTAAACATTTCTGACTCAATATTGTATCTGTTGAGTCCCAATTAAATGCTCAGAGTTGGTCTGAGGGCTCAGCAAGGCCTATGGAATCCCTGCTCTTGAAATAATAGAAAACTTTCAGATGGCTGTATTTGTGGGTTCAGGCACTGTCCAGGTTCCTGAGGGCACATTCATTTGGATCACAGCACCAGCTAAGGGTTCTGGTTTCAAGGGAAGTATATAGATTGAGCATATTTTACTTCCTTAGCATTGTAATAAGGTGGCTTTGCATCCCACACACATGACAGGCATTAAAACTGAGTCATTTTCTTTTGGATCCATCCCTGTATTCTATGGAGGGCCTGGAGAACTTGGCAACCACCGCTTGATTCACACCAGTGAGTGGCCAGCAAGATTGGGACTTGGCAACCACCTCTTGATTCACACCAGTGAGTGGCCAACATGCTTGGCACATGAAACCTTCTCACCAATACCTGAACTGCTCCGGCCTTCTGTGCTTCAGTCACTAACTACTTAGCAGTTGCCACTGCATCAAGATGTGGCTTTGAATCTATGGCATTTGAGCAGTGATGGCTCATAAGCTGGTGGGTCAGGAGTCCTGTCTCTCTTCTTGGAATCTCTTACCAAGTGTCCCAGGAAGATCTTCAGAGGCATTTTCAAGCTTCCCCACTCTGTTTGTACCCATGACCAGCAATTTCTCTAAAATGTGCCCAAATATGCTTTCTCCTCTCTAGTCCAGGACAACAGACTTCTGGGATTGCCTCTAGCCACAAATAACAGCTGCTTTAAAAGAGACCTGACTGCATCCATCACAACCCCACTATCAAGATAATCTAGAAGAAAACATGCAGGTGATTCCTATCAGTGCAGCCTCTCAGAACAAAGGTGTCCCTTTGCAGAATGCAGAGTGGTTCCACCCACTCCCAAAGAACTAGCCTTTAAGGTCTCCTGGGTCACCTGGGCCTTGGGCAATGAGCTATGAGAGAGAAAGCTGATTCTGATACCAGTGGGTAGAGTAAGTGAGAAAAGTGAGTGGCTGGCACTCAGATAGATTTCAGTCTCCCTCAAAGAGTAACTACTACCTCAGGGAGGGAGATCCTACCCTGCACCTAGCAAAATATCTAGATTTGGACGCCATTTAAACTCTCTGCATCTCAGATACTGGAGGTGCTGCCATGAAGTTGATTAGAATAGTAAGAGGAAAGGGATCCCCCAAGAATTCAAGCTCTGTCCCACTTCTGATTTTTATCCCCACCACTAAAAGTCTGCAAAGTGGTGATCTGCTAGGCAGGAACTTAGGAACACCTGTAATTGCAGGAAGAGAGCTGCTCACCACTAACAGCACTTGAAATTGTTTCTTTGTTTTAGAAATAGTTCTTTAGAAAAGACCTGGAAGAACCAGCTTAAACCAGCCAAAGATACATAGCTCCTCTTCTAAGTGACCCAGGGTAAACTTTGCTCACTATAATTCATTATAATGCTAAATTCTCTGCCCTAAATGAAGTGCATCTGATATTTGCTTAGTTTGGTATGGGAATAGAAGCTAGGGGTGTTTTACCACTGGGATACATTTTGTGCTAGAGATTTCTCAGAACAAACAAAAGAGAACATGATGCCATCTGTATCATTGTGAGACCTCCAGAAACCAGCTTTGAACATTCTTGCTACTTTGTAGTATAGAAATAGAATGCCAAACAGGAATGTGTATTACCTTATATGAATAAAAAGGCTACTATATAAAAGGAAACTAACCAGAATATATAAGGGATCACTCCCTACACTAAATGTTCAGCCTTTGGATATGAGTCCACTGAGGCTGGATGGACACAAATAAACACTGCTTCCTATCGAATACCCTGGTGTCCCCTGTCTCTGTGTGAGAATCCCATGAAAAATTTAATTTTGTTTTGTTTGAGAAAGGATCTCACTTATCTTTTTCTTTGCTATATATTTATAATGACCAACTTGCTGATTATGAATGAATAATAACTTAATATTATGACTCTATAGAATGGCAAATAATAAGTCCTGCCTTGGCCTTGGCTAAACCAAACCAATGAGTGGGTGACCTGGAGAGGACTTCTCTATGGCTTGATTGGTACAGGCTTGAACCTGCACTGGTTCAGGATTCACAGCATAGGGAAGGGGCCAAGACTTCTTTGATAGTCAGCATGAGTGTTCTAGACCCCTGGGAGCCCATGATTGGGGCTCCACATGCCCATGTCTGTAGGCACCCCTACCTGCTAGTTCACAATGGTTTGCTTCACTGCCTGGTGCAGGCTTGTTCCTGAACAAGGCCTGAGTGTTCACAGCCTGTTTTGGCATGGCTGGACACGGTTGGGTTGTGGAGGAAATAGCTAAAGTAGCCTTATTATGATGGAGGAGCAACAGCTGCCCCTCAGTCATACTTGAGGAAGAAGTAAGCAGGATTGTGGTCTGCATTGTCTGAGGACATGGAAACACATTCTAGTCCTTATGGCTGTCCGTGGGAGTTGGTGATATGTACAGCTTGCCGCAGTCTGGCTGGGCACAAAATCATGAGCCACCCAAGCAGGAACAAACTTTATTTCCAAAACTCCGGCAAATGCCACGCATGCAGCCTTCTCCAGGACACAATTCACCAACAGGAACTCCCTCCTCCGAAATTCCCTCCTACTGCACTTCCCCAACCAATGGGAACTCTCCAGAGCTCCAAAGTAACAGGCCTAGGCAGACAGCAGGGGTCTAATCTCCAATTGAATGTGCATCTTACCATAATCATTATCATCTCAATGGCTTGCTGGGGTCACCTTTCAACCAAAAATCCCATGCATCATTCCTACTTGGCTATGGCTCTCAGCACAGCTATTGGATTTTTTGTTCTTCTCTTATTTTTGCGGAGAAGTTATCAATTTGTGAGAAGCAGGTGCTCCACTAGAAGAGAAAAAAAGCTTGCTCTAAAACTTTCTGGATGAATTGAAGAGAAGTGTGAACTACTTAAAAAAGTTAGCCATGTTAAAAAGAGTATGAAGGCTTAGAGTCATCTTTAAAGGATGCCATTTTGGAGAAAGAGTATAGAATAGAAGCAGAAAACTTGGAGGCAATATATGAAAACCTGGATAGGTCTGTATCTAAACATGAGGATAAAATACTCTTTCTAGAAAAAGAGCTACAAGAAGAGAAAACTAAACATTCTCAACAGGATGAATTGATAGATAGAATTAAGTCCTTAGTAGATGAATCAAAATTCCTCAAATCACAAACACCTGAAAGTAAAACAACCTTGAGAGTATGTCAAATAAATAAAGAAGGAGTTATAGTAAAAATAAAAGAGGCTTTGAATGAAAATTCCCAACTTCAAGAAAATCAGGAATAGCTTTTACAGAAAGTTGAAGTATGAAAAGAAAAAGTGAATGGACGTAATAAGCAGAAAATGACATTTGAACACTCTAAAGTACATGCAGAACAAGTTCTAAGAGATAAAGAAAATCACATTATGTCTCTAACTGAACACTTGCTGCAGATAAAAGATTGGGCTCCTGTGCTTGGAGAAGTCCTAACCGATGGTGGTAACTTGGAATTGGAAATGGAAAGTGAATCAGACGTTTGTGTTCACTTAGATCAGTCAAAAGGAGCTTTGAAGAACTGGTTTATGATGCTAAGGTAAAGCCCTCTTTTAAAAGCTTAGAAATAGAAAGAAATAAAATTATTATTTATTATCTGAAATAGATAAAGGAAGACCTTATAAAATATATTAGAGATCTTAAGACAGAACAAGCATCTTTGCAAGAAGAAAATACAGTTTGAAAGTGAGAATCAGAATCTTTAGCATACACTTAAAGTCATGATGTAAGTATATCAAGAAAATGTAATGAAATGCCAAAAATAATTAATAAGGGGAAAATTACCAGGTAGTGTAAGAGGGGAAATGTTTCAAAGTGAAAGAAAGATCAGCCATACAACTAAACCACTGGAAACCTATAAAAAGCAAGCCAAAAATCTTGAAGAATTGGAAAGAACAATTTGTCCTTATCAGGGGCACTTTATTTACTATGATAAAAAAGCACATGATAATGAGTTGGTGCCCTGAGTGCTGAAACATACCTCAATGATTTAAGGAAAGAAAATGCTTACAATAGACAAAAATAAATTGAAATGGATTTCAAATTTAAACTTGTAGAAAAAGATCCTTTTGTTCTTGATATTTTAAACACAGCCTTTGGCAGACAGAATTGCCCAGAATTGCCCAGAATTGACAGAATTTGCTACAATTGAAGCTTAATGAAATTATAATTCTTAGGATAGAATTTTATAAATAAAGATGGTTTCTGAATCTTATGAGTGAATTATTTTTATTTTATCTTATTCGAGATAGTATAACATTTAATTTGAGTAATCCACTATTATATGAGCAACAAACAGAGTTTTAAATATGTAATCTTGCAGTGGGGATATTTAAAATTCCAAAGACTGTCCCTTTATACAAAGAAATATATTTACTGTAATTGTAGCAAATGTGAAAGTAACTTTATCCCTAATGAAAGATTTTAATTGATTTAAAGTCTTGTTTGGCATTGATAATGATAATAAATTCTGCTATCCAACTTTACTAAATTTATTAGTCATAACAAATTTTTTGAATGGCACATTGAGGATCTTCTATACATAAGAACATGTCATTTGTCAAGAGAGACTGCTTTAGTTCTTTCTATCCAATTTGGATGTCTTTTTTTTCTTTTACTAATCTCCTTGGCTGGTAAGGGTGGGTGTTGAGAACAGGTATTCTTGCCTTATTCTGGAACTTAGGGAAAAACTTTGTTCTCCACAGTAAGTGTGTTTGCTTGGAATTTTCCTCTGAAAGTCTCATTATGTTCAGGTAAATATACATATTATTTTGTGGGGGCGTACCAGAGATTGACCTCAGGGCCATTCAACCACTGAGCCATCTCCCCAGCCCTTTTTTGTGTTTTATTTAGAGACAGGGTCTCACTTTTATTGAGACTGTCTTTGAACTTCCAATCCTCTTGCCTCAGCCTCCTGAGCCACTGGGATTAAAGGCATGTGCCACTTCGCCCAGCAATATATATTTTGCTAAAAGTTTTGTTTTATTTTCATGAAATGTGTTCATTTTTGTCAAATATATTTCCTGCCTTTTTGAGGTGATTGTGTGAGGTTCACCCTCATTGTTAACGTGGCTTAACAAATTACCTGATAGGTCAAATGTGTTTTCAACTGAGGGGTGGCCTCATTAAAAAAAAAATCTGTAAGAGTTGCCTCTTTGATTCTTTGAAAGCATTTGAGAAGTACCATGTTAATTCATATGAACATATCTGTAGTTACCAGTGGAGCCCTTTGGTCCTAAGATTGTATTTGTTGAGAAATTTTTTATTACTAACACAATTTTCTTACTCTCTATTGGTCTGTTCAGAATTTTAGAAACCCCTTGGCCCCCATGTTCTTATTTTCTGCCAATAACCAGTCCACCCCAGCATAGGAAGTGCAGGGCATTACCAAGGGGTCCTGTGGGCCATGCAGTTGGCCAGCAATTCCCTCCACCCCCAGAGGCTGATCTTGTTACTCCTCAACTGCTGTTTCATTCCACCAACCCAACAGGGAGAGCATTGTTACCAACTTTGTGCAATGCACCCTCAGGTGCCAGATGGATATTTATTTATTTAAAAGAGAGAGCTGGACTGGTGTGACAGACAATAAGTGTCTTCCCATGGTGCCTTTGCACAAAGCCCCAAGTAGTGACAGATTGGAGCCTCTCATGGTACACATCTTGGAGAGTCACCAGGATGTGGGCTGACTGAAGAGTCAGGGTGAAGGAGCCACAATGAATAGTGTTTGCAGTTCTTTCCTCATCTTGATTAATTATATGTCTGCTGTTCTGTGGTACACAGATAAAGGTGTCCTGATGTGTCCACATTCTGGCTCTGGAACCCAGTGAATGCTGCCTCACACCATGGAAGGGGCTTTGCTGATGTGGCTAAGCAAGACTATTGAGACGGGGTCACCATGCATTAGCTGCATGGCCCAGGGTCATCAAAAGAAGTCTACAAATGGAAGCATCAGAGGCAGAGCAATGTTTGACAAAGGGGAGGGAGAGTTGGTAGCTGCTGAGATCCTGGCTTTAAGGTGGGAGTAAGAGGAATGGCCAGGAACCAAGGAAGGCAGCCATGCCTTAAGAGCTGCCAGGGCAAGAAACACTCTTGTCCCACAGACTCTGGAAGGAATATAGCCTCACCAATGATTAGGTTCAGGCTTCTAGCCCCAGGGCCAAAGAGAGGGGACATGTTAACAAAAGGCTTCTCATCATGGGGCAGGAGGGAGGTTATGCTGTAGGTCTGTGAGGTGGCTTTCAGTTCCTCTGGTCCCCACATGGCATAAAAGGGGGTGGGCAAGCTTTGATTGTATAGTATTTGTCTCCTAAATGACCAATCACATCCCAAGGTCCCTGCCACCTGGAACCATTACACTAGGGTCAAGATTTTTACCTACACATTTGGGGGGGGAAACACACATTCAGTCTGTAATCTCCAGCAAGCCCTATTTCAGACTCAGTCCTCTAGAACTATAAAATAGTAAGTTTATTTTTTTTAAGCCAGTAAGTCAGTAGCTATTTTGACAGTAGCAATAGGAAACCAACACACTTGATCATCAGCCCTTCTAAATCCCATGGATAGATGATGACACATTGGTAGTGACAGTGATAACTGCACTCACTGCTCTTCCTGCATATTCTCTGTGACTCTAGGCATTTACATATATTATCACATATATTTCACACAAAATGACCAGGAAGTCAGCTCTACTTTTCCCATCCAGTTTTACACTGAGACTCACAAAAGGGATTTGCTCAGGGTAGCTATCCACATTTGGCTAGGCAACCTTCCCTATGACCACTCTCACTCAAAGGAAACTGCTACCAGAATTCTTAACTGAGGTCCTAATCCTGAGTTTGGGAACCATGCTTAGTCAGCTCTTAGACACAGTCCACAATCTCAGGTGTGGAGGAACTATTTCCTTTACTTCTTTCCTGATCCCCTTCTTCAACCAATGGCAGTAACTTACTCTTTGCAAACTCAGGAGAAGCTTCTCAGGTTCTATGTAAATTCTGGAGAGAGATGTAAAACCCAATCTTTGGGAGGGGCATCTGTCTAAATACCTGCAGTGTACAGGCAGAGCCTGGGTTGAGACACTTCAAATACTTCAGGGTCCAGAATCTACCTACAAGCAAGGATTTCTCAGCTGGTGCCAGAATGAAGGTGTCCTCACTATCTATATCTATATCTATATAATCAATCTATATCTATATCTATATTACAAGCCTAGTTCCCCAGGCTTCTCACTCCCACCCAGGGATGAATGACAGGCTCTCTGTTTATGTTGAGTGGAGCCCAGAAGCTGCTGCTGACTTGGTGAATGGACGGATGAGGTCTTTGGAGATACAAATCACCATTGCACTCTCTATTTTTTCTGCTGTTGGATTCTTCTACTCCTCCACACTAAGAGATCTGACATGGGATTCCCTTGGTCCTCTGATGCTTCCATCCCCTCAGGTCTTGGCACTAGGTGACACTGCTTGTTGCTGCACATGTTTCCTAGCAACTGAATTCAGCTCTTCTTAGCACAGAGTAGATTCTCAGTCAACATTTTGTATTGGAGTCTAAGGCTCTTGGGGTTTTGAGGAATAAGTAGAAAATAATGATGTTAGTTTTTTTGTGGTCCTGAAGACTGGACCTTAATGCCATATTCTCTCACCAAGATCAGCCACCAGCCCTAATATTTGTTTAATTTTATTATTAGATTTAACATCTTTTGTTCAGGAGATGTTGTGAATTGTTGAGGGCCACAACCAAGTCAAGATGGCGCCTGGCAGTTTGCCAGGAGAAGTAGTTTGTGAAGCAACGGCACAGAGCCATTAAGATGATGGAGATTCCTTATTGGCTGATTGCTGTATCTAGATGATGCTAATTGAGTCAAGCTGTGTGTAATCAGTTAGGTATATACACCTCTGCTGTCCCACAATAAAAGGGCTTTTGCTACCTTGAGTGCCCGCTCAGTTCCCACTGAGTTTCCCTGAAATAAAGCAGTTCCCGCTTCAACCTTCAAGTTGCTTTTCACCTCCCGGTAATTTTGCCCAGCCGGACTGCAGCAGTGAATAGATATGGCAGGAAAATAATAAATGCTTGTCATCTTGTCTTAAAGTCACCAAAAATGGGTATTTTCATACACATCAAATTATTTCAATTTCTGAGTGTAAGGGAAGCATAATAACTATCAACCCAGCAAATCTTCTATTGCCCCTTTCCTTGAGGAATATTTGAAAAATAAGTACACATTCCTAAAATTTATGACTTGCCCCATCCCTTCTGTGCATGACACAATCTCTAGATGACTGGCTGGCAGCCAGGCTGGGGATAAACCATCTTGTCAAGTTTCTGGCTAGGGTTCAAGTGACTGAACCAACATGGATTGATGTAGAGCTTCACTGGCCACAATCATGACTCATGCTCATCAGGGGTTTCATGATACCCTTCCACAGGTAGAAACATTGAGGTGCTGTGGTAATTGTGCTGCTCTATTTTGGGGGTGGGAAGATATTGGTAAGTTAACCCTGGAGTGTATTCAGTCTTTTAGTGAAATGTTGATTCTGCTTCACTGCATTTGAGTTTGAAGGACCCCAGCTTTATTTTTCCATAAAAAAAATAGAGGAGACAATTATATAAACATTTCAGTTAAATTTAATCAACTGAAATGCTTGGAGAACAGCATGTTCTAGTGAACTGAAAATTAACTAGGCATAAAAGCCTTCAATTATTAGTTTTTAATGAATCGAAGTTAGATGAGTCCATTTATTGTAGAAGGCAATTTATCACAATTTGCACTTTGCCTGACACCATGTTTAAGGCTCACTTATCACCTCACAGACTGGCGGAGGGATGAAGGAGAGCAGAGGTGAAATTGCTATGTTCTGACCTCTGTGTTCCTCAAGCCTCCTTCTCTCCAAGTCACCTTGTCATATTCTGTAGCTTCATATGTCTCCTTCTCTCAAAGTGAATTCCTGGTTCTGGTTGCTCAAAGCACCCTCTATTTGCTTGTGAGGCTCCTGGCTATACCATGCTGGGTCTGTCCACACTCAGCATGAAGTGAGTTGTGTAGGGGTCTGCCTTGCACTCAAGCCTGCCTGTCACATGAGGAGCAGAGAAACAAGATTTAAAAATAAAAATTCCATATTCTTTGATCTCCATCATGCGCTGGAAAATGCTGGACGATCTTATCCTCATCCAGTATTTTCCAGTGCATGATGGAGAATGCACTAAGGGATATGCTGCTGGAGATGAGGAGCTTGAGGTCTGATGAGTAAGTGTGCAGGAGTCAGTCAGGCCTGATAGCAGGAGGAAGAGGTTCAGAATTCGGCACCATTTTCATTGAAACACTTGGACAATGCTGCCTTGTCCCACAGTGTGATCTCTGGTTTGTGAATCAGATGTTTTCCTGTTTTGCACTTGGAGAATCTCAGAGCCAATGGAGAGGAGGACCTGGCGATCATCCTCACATTGGGAGCCCTATGAATTTAGCTGGTGGAAAGCCAGGCTGCCTCAGTATTCTCACTGCATGGGGGGTCAACTTGTGTACACCTCCTCTAGCCATTGATGCGCTCACCCAGCCTCTACTTGGGAACCCTCAGGCTCTGAAGCTGGGTTTTTGGCTTAGTGGGAGCCAGCCCCCTGCAGCAGCCCAGAAGGTGGCCTCGACCTTAGAGCCCTCAGGCAGAGATGCATAGTGCCCAAGGTCCAGTGCACCTGAGCCTGTGTGCACCTAGCAGCCCCTGGGAGTGCGGAGCGCAGTGGTCATTGGACTATTCCCCACCAGGAATGCCTGATGATCACAGTGGGCTTCCAGGTTCCTGGTGGTGACACCACTCATGCTTGGCCTAGTTGAGCCCACAATGCTGCCCGTGGGTTCATATGGGTCCACACAGTTCCCAGCATCGGCGACCCACGTGCGTCTGTGTGTGTCCTTTAGTGTCCACCTGCCCCATCCTAGGGGCTCAAGCCTGGGAGTGCAGACGTCCTTCCCCTGTCTCTCTGGAGACGTGCTGGGTCTCCTGAGGGCCTGGTGCTGCCTGGGCATGGCGTCTGTGGCCAGGACAATAAGGGCACCATCCAGTTGAGGCCTCCTTAGCTCATGTCAGAGGCTGTGTTCACAATGAGAGGGCACCAAGGGCGGGGTGGAGCCTGGTGTGCCCCCTGCACAGGAGCAGTAATGGGCTAGGGGCCGGTCAACAGACCACCTTGTAAGCAGGGCAGACTGTGGGGTGGCGGGACAAGGAGCCCTTTGGTAGAGTCCAGAAAGTGTCATTAATGTATTTGAACCTTCCTTGAGATTTCCCTTTGAGAGTGAATTGTTACCATCTTCCCTGATAGCAGCCACTGCTGCTGAGCTAAGCATCCTAGTTGGGCTGCAAACTTGGAGAGGGAATTGCAGATAACAGGATAAATTTTTTTTAAGAATTTGTTTTTGTTTGTTTTTTTCAAAGTTATTCTTGACTTATCCTCCTCCCTCATTCTTGTTCCCTTATGGTGACTTTTAACAAGTAAGCCACACAGAGTGTTTCCAGTTTTGAGAGGAGCATTGGAATAGAATTAAAAACCAAGTTTTCTTAAGCCAATAACCTCACAATAAAGGCTGTAGAAAGCATTTGTATTATTTAATATGTGCTCAGCCACTGGGGATGTGCCATGCAGGCAACACGTGAGGGCACTGCAAAGACAGATCCCTGGATAGCGGGAGAGACTAAGTGCTCTGCAAATGTGCACTAGATACCTGGTCCCCAAGTGAGAGGTCACAAGGATGCCTGCCATCTGTTGTCCATAGTTCATCCTGAGTTCACCAGGTGTTGGGGGACAAGTGACATCTCTGTTGCAGGCTTGGCTTTATCTACAGAAGCAGATTACTGATTGATATCTTTGTCACAGAGGATGGCTTTGCATATTAAAGAGATGCACTTGAGGGAGCTAAGCTGTCTGTCCTACAGAAATGGAGTGGCTTAGCATTATCCTTCCAAGTCTACTTTCTAAAGAGGTGGCTCCCAGGACCTTAAGGGAGACATTCCCAAGTCATAAAGATGACGAGGATCCCATTGAGTCTTCAGAAGGTGTATGTGCATTTTAGAGACAGGAGGAAATACTTTAAATCCCCAATTTTTCTAGCATAAATGCTTTGAGAGTTAAGGGAGGTAAATCTCTTCCCTTATTTTTGACATGGAGCACTAAGCCTCTTATTTTTAGTTTGTATTTATCTTTTCCAGGGACAGTGAGCTGGAAGAGCCCCCTCCCCTGCATTACAAATCCATCTCAAATCCAACCACATATGGTTTAATTTTTAACTTGAATAGAGACACCCAAGGTAAAGCTTTGTCCAATTCTAGTTGTAGAAAACTGTTTTATATTTAAGTGTTTGGGGGCTGATGTTCTTAGCAAGTGTCTTTCAAGTGCAGAATGTGCTGTAGGAGCTGAGGGTAAGATTAATAAGGGGGAGAGGGCTGTAGAGGCCTAGTGGAGCTCTCAGTCTCCACAGCACTGAGCTCGGGAGCCACATGTGTAGTTTGTTACACATTAAAAGCAGAACAGAAACTAGTTTTAGTAAAGAATTTTATTTGGCCCATTTATCTAAACCATTTTTATTTCTATGTGTGTTACCATAAAATTGACTAATAAGGGCTGGGGCAGTGGATCAGCAATAGCACATTTGCCTGGTATATATGTGAGGCACTGAGTTTGATTCTTAGCACCACATATAAATAAATAATAAATAAATAACGTCTATTAACAACTTAAAATATTTTTTAAGAATGACTAATAATATATTTAAATTATTATTTTTCTCTTTTTTACTAAATCTCAGAGATCCAGTGAATGTCTTTACACATGCTCCCCTCTCAGTTTGAACTAGATCCATTTCAAATGCTTAGTAACCCCTGTGGCTGATGGTGACCTTACTGTGTGATGACAGCATGGACCTACAGGGTGAGACAGATGAAAAATGAGAAAACAAGAAATCCTAGATCAATTTTAGATGAGGGTCAGTGCTCTCCAACACACGATAAAGCAAGAAGTGTTGTATTAAAAACAGTACTGAGAAAACACCTTGGATGGTTGTATTTGGACAGAACTCTGAGTGAAAAATCACCAGCTCCAGACGGCTCTCCTTACATAGGCCAAAGACCTTCTCCACAATTGTGTGAGTTGTAAAACAGCCACACAAAGAGATGGAGTCCTTCTCCAGTTCCTTGTCACTGTGAAGTCCTGTCAACATTTTTTCAGAGTTTAAAATTTGCAATGTAAAGAAATGAAAGGATGTCTCATCTACTGGTATGTCCTTATGGTACATCCTCATAAGAAAACAGCTTGGAATGACTTAATGGAGGAAAATATTCATGCATGAACCACTACTTAAACTCCTTGGTCTTCTACCCCTGGTATATCCTGGAGAAACACTTGCTGGTGTAGAGCAAGGACCATGTATCAGGAAGCTGATAACAAGTTCACTGTATAAAAGGTCATAGTTGCTTTGACAGGAGAGTGGGTAGTTGTATTAAGTGGCACAGCACAGTTGCAAAAAGAAAGCAATTGAGCGTGTACTGCTTAGCTTGGGTGAGTCTTTTGTTCTTAATTTCAAAAACAAAAATTGATCCACATAAGACCAAACTGTGTATGCATATATACGTCTGTGTGTATGTATGTCATAGGGATAAGTAACTGAAGAAAAGGAAAGGACTTCCAAGTGTTGATGAGTGCAATATGGTTATACATAGTAGTGGGTTTATTTTGACACACACAGCAATGCATGATGGTGATCTCCCTTGCTCCATTTTATTCTCCTGCAGTACTTCTTTCCCCTCACTTCTCCACCCCCAAACATGGTCCTTAAAAGCAAAAAATTGTTTTAAAAATAATTAATGATCATGGCTACTGCTGGGAGACAGATGAGGAGATGTGATCCACGGGTCCTCATCTGGGCAGAAATGTTCTGGTTTTCACTTGGTGTTGAATTTAGGGTGAGGGAGCCTGTGTTCCCTCTTCTCTCTGTGAGGGATATATTTCACCACTTCAAAAAAATTCTGTTAGCCCAATAAGAAGAGGAATTTCACATTTTAGTGAAGAGGGGGGAAAGTTTTTGTGGCAAATGAATATAGCTGGGTGCTGGGCACATTTCTAAATCTGTGGTCTGAGAGTCCCACCTGCTGTGTGAATCATGCATGGAAATAGCCACAAATGACAGCAAAACTAACCAGCTCCTTCACTGCAGCCCAGTATCCAAACAATGCCTGGGGTTTGTCCCATGCTGGAGGGTCACTCTTTAATTTCACTATGTGGCTGATGCTTACTAAACCGCATTCCCATCCAAGCTCATGTTGATGACATCTCAGTGGGTTAGTTTCAGAGACATGTATGAGGATCAAGAAAAAATGATTTAAGGGTGGGGAGACCATTGAGGCTGAGTGGGAGGCAGAGATTCTTGAAGACTCTGGTGAGACAGAAATACAGGCAGCATGAAGTGCATAGAGCCAAGGAACAGGACTGTAGGGCAGGGAGCGTTGAGTGGCTGTGTTGAGTGGGAAAGAGGGAGAGAGGACAAGATGCCAACTAATTCTCCTCAGTTCCATCCTTTCACGTGGACTTTGCTGAGTGGACCAGCATCTCCATGTACCTGTTCATTAATGCTGGTTAAAAATTGACATGATGGCAGCTACTGCATTTTGAGTGTGTAACTGGAAAGACAAAGAGGAAATTGGCCATTTGTCCAGAGAAACACCTGAGGTTCATAATGGGCCTGTGAACACAAGGAAAAGCTGGTTCTGGTAATGAGTCCTCACCTGGTGCCAGATGCTTTGGATCACCCATGTTTAGGTTTTTGCTCTTAAGCATTTTGGGTAGATACTGTAGGCACCCCATTTACAGACAAGGACACGGGTTTAGTTACCTGCCTGATTTTCATAGGTGGGAATGAGAGCACCAGGGTCCATCTCCAGCTCTGCAGTCTATTTTTTCTATCACATTGCTACATGGGGCCCAGAAGGGTCAGTGCAATGCTGCCTCACTCTGGTAGCCCTGGAAGGGAGACACCCTAAGTCTGTGTCACAAAAGAAGTAGCCATGCCATCATCAGTCCCTGGTCACTGTCTTTTAATCCCTCTGCTTCCAGCAGCAGGTCCACAAATGATTTCAGAAACCCCAGGGCTGAAGTCTGTAGGAGGGGTTCCACCTGGTTGCCAGGGTAATCATTATACATGGGGTGATCCAGGCTTAGCATCATGTATCCTTTCACCTTCCATGGATGGTAAAATCGAGGTCTGGTGTGAGGATGTGGTCTGAATGTATGGCTCCCATAGACATATGTTGAAATCTTGCCCCCCCCAGTGTGATGGTTTCAAGAGATGTGGCCTTTGGAGGTAATTGTGACATAAGGGAGATGTCTGAGTGGTTGAGATTAGTGCTTTTTTAAAATGACACCCTGGAGATTTTCCTTGCCCCTTCCATCATGTGAGGATACAGCAGAAAGACACCTAGGAATCAGAAAGTGGGTCCCCACTAAACTCCAGTCTTCCAGGTCCTCCATGTCAGACTTCATGTCCTACAGAACTGTTATTTTGTTCTAACAACCTGAATGGACTAAGATAGTTGACCACTGCCAAGAATGTTCAGGCTTATAATTAAGCCTGTTATAAAGGTCCCACTCTCCTGACCTTATCTAAACCTAATTACCTTGAGTGGCTTTTGCTCTCTGGTAGGAGCAGGAGAGGATAAAGATGTTAGGTCACAGATTTCTACAAGATCTGGCTGGGATTTCCAGGTCTGCCATGGATCAGCTTTGTGATGTTGTGTGCTAACTTAATTTCTCTGAGTCTTCATTTCTTGTTCTGCAAAATGAGGGTACTAAAAATTCCTGCCACACAGGGCAGCTGTGGAAACTAACTGGGCTGGTACTGATGGCCAGGGCACTTCAAAGCCCAGGGCCATCCCTGAGTTATGTGCCTGCATGCCTTCACTGGGGAATTGGAAGTATTAACATTCCAAACTCACTGCATCTGTCTTAAGAAATCTTGAAGGCTTAAGATTTCCATTGCTCATCATGTCATATTTGATATTTGCAAAGGAAATATATGTAAATTATTTGAATTATATAATATAATGGACTGGGGGCTTTTTTTGCCTGCCTTCACTCCAGGTCCCAGGCTGAGGATGAACTGTCAATGGGCATATAGCTGAACAGTGCTGCTGGGAGGAGACAGATCTGCAGAGCAACCACTGATTCTGGATACTTTTTGCCACAAGCATTGTGTTCCTTCTGCTCACCTTTTACAAGCACCAAGCAGGTCATGGGCCATGCTAACCTTTGAGCTGGTGGGCAACTTATCCAGCTCAGGCTTCAGTGAGGAGACACTATAGACCAAGTAGGTCAAACAGCAGACATTTATTTCTCACAGTTCTGGACACTGGAGTTCCAGGATCAAGGTGATGGCTGCTTGATTCCCAGTGAGGGCCCTCTTCCTGGGTTTCAGATGGCCACCTTTCTGCTGTCCTCACATTGGGGGAGAGAGAAAGCCAGCTCCCTGCTGTCTCTTCTTGTGTGGGAACTAAGCCTTTTATAAAGGCCCCACTCTCCTAACCTCATCTAAACCTAATTACCTCCATAAAGAGTCCAACCTCCAACGCCACCTCACTGGGGTTAGGTGTCAATGCATGAATTTTGGGGAGACACAAGCATTGGAAAGCCTTTGTATCTGACACCTGCTACATCTTGGAAGGTGAACTTGATGACTGTGGAGGGACTAAGTGCTATGGGAAGAGCATCACCAAGATTGATTCTCAGAGTTTCAGGACCCTGTTCCCATTCAGCTGCCACTGATACACAGTCATGTCAACAAGTATTGAGTAGAGGATGCTGAAAATATCTTCCAGAGGGTTAGTTCATAAAGCCAGCAGCTGGAAAGGTCAGGAGAAATGACCACCATGGAGCATGGGTTGGGGCTGAGATTTAGGCCTTCATGTTGGAGAATGGTTGCATTTGTTTGGGGACTATCACCATGGAGCTTGAAATACTAAACAGGGAAAATATCTGGCATCTGTGCATTACAGAGACAAAACTTAGAGCTGCACTTGATGAGGAAAGAAATGAATCATACCATCAGTGAAACAGAGGCATTGCCCACGTGCAAGGGTGAATGCAAAACTCCCCCCTCTGTCATCATTTGGTGTCTTACTAGCCAGTAATAAATAAGATCCTGATAAATCAGGCCTGATATTCTGCTCTAAAATCAAATGGAACAATAAATAGTTGAGAGCATGACAATTTCTTCTGTGGCAACTTAGCAATAATGGAACATGTCCTATTGTATCCAGATCACATATTTTCTATCTTACCATTTCCACGCATTACAGCTGTCCCCAGAGAGCTCCAAGTGGTGGCTGCTGTGTGGATTGTTGATTTAAAGGTCCAGTGTATTTCTGCATTGTCAAGTATGGCCAGGTCAGGTGACTTACCATTGATTTACTATTGAAGACCTCATAGTTATTAAAGAACATATGTTTATCATAGAAAAAAATTGAAACTTAGTTTTAAAAGAAAAGAAAATTTATCTTGATTCCCAATAAAGATACTACCACAGTTTATAGGTTATTTATGTATGACTATTTTAGGCACAAAAGAAGCACACACACACATACATACACACACATTTGTAGATAATATTCATGGTTTTTTTGTTGTTGTTTTGGGTTTTTTGTTTGTTTTTTGTACTAGGGATTGAACTCAGGGGCACTCGACCACTGAGCTACATCCCTAGCCATATTTTCTATTTCATTAGACACAGGGTCTTGCTGCATTGCTTAGGACCTCACTTTTGCTGAGGCTGGCTTTGAACTCATTATCCTCCTGCCCCAACTTCCCGAGCCAATGGGATTACAGATATATGCCACTGTGCCCAGACAATTTATGTTTTTTTTTCAAAACAGTTTCACTGCTTTTTTAAAGAAGAACTCATTAACTTCTGAACCTCAGCATACTTTAAGCATTTCTCTGTCATTAAATGCATATTTTTAGAAAATCTGATATTTTCAAATGATCTCAATTACACAACTTGTTTGTCTTCTGCTTTTGGTATGTTTTAATTATTGCTGTCTGGCAGATCTGCCACTAACCCTGTACTCATTACACTAAGGACCAATGTGACATCTCGTGGGCCCCCGCATAGGGTAAGACCTCAGATGCGATTGTGTTTGATATCTGCTTAGCACCCAAGACAGAGGTGGGTTAAGAAACTTCACAATAGCAGAGACTAGCCTTTACTGTGAGCAAGCCCAGGTCTCAGTGCTGTCCTCATCACAGGCAGATCTATGAACTCTAAATATTGCCAGTACAAGTAATATTCAAATTATTCTAAAATTAATTGAACCTTAAGCAAATACCCACTGTTACAAAGCTAACTGAGACAAGAAGACAGGCAGGAAGCTGTCTATCCTGATTTCAGGAGTCACTGTCCTTAATACCCCTTAACTTGTGTGTAGTCTCTGGCAGGGAGTCACCATGGAGACATGGTTAACCATGCATAGGGGCCCTTGATTTTTTCAGGGAAGCACCTGTGTGGCCATAGGTGCATAGAGTCACATTGGGTTCTATCTGGAAAATATGGGGACATGCCTGTAAACCATGAGGAGCACCACCAGCACCAGGGCACTCAATTCCCATCCCGACTCCCAAACCCGGACTGGAGCTCATATGGTTAAAGGCCACATAATCTTTCCTATCTTCTTGCAGGAGCCTGGTGCACACACATGTTCACATTTACTCCACAGTTTTTACAAGCAACATGTGGGCCGGGGCAGGGGAGAGCCCTCACAATGGAGCCCCGAAGACCCCATGTGTCCACACAATCATGCAGACAGAGCATAGCCCACAACCAAGCTATCTTGGCAGAAATGCTTCTGACCCTCCTGTTCAGTCCATCTCCTGAGTAGCTCCCAACTGCCCTGAAGGGAGATGTGCCCATGCTCTCCTGGCTTCTGTCAGGGAAGAGCATTCCAGGCCTAACCAACTCAGGATGAATGGAGGGGACTATACACCATTCAGTGACATTCACATCTGGCTCCTGGGCACTGTTGCATGCTGAGATTGGCATTGCATGTGCAGTGACGTTCTTTTGGAGAGTGGAATGAGACCATGGAAAGCAGGCTCCTGGGGCTGCTTTTTGTGATGTGAGAAGTGCACTGTCCACACCTAACAGAGCTACTGTGCATATTTGCCAGCTGTTCCAATCACGCCTGTCTTGTGTGTGCCAATGCCTTTGCTTTGGCATGTGTAGAACCAACACACTGAGCATAGAAGACATGGTGGATCTTCTGCTCAGCTGTTATGGGTGTGTGCATGATGTGTGCATGGGTGATTACAAATCATACTATAACTAGATTCTGTGCAATAGAAAACTTGATATGAAGACTTCTGAGAGCTGTCTGGAGCTGAGAGGAGGTAGGAGGTGGGGCAGTCAGCTTTATTCTTGCCGGGTGCTTCTCATGTAAGCCCCTCTCACACCAAGTGTGGGGAACCCCAATGCCCTTCTTCCCAGGACTTGGAGTGTGCAGCCCTCACTTTGTGGCTGGAGTGCCCATCACAGGAGAAGCAAGGCTCCCTGGAGATGCCCAAGGTCTGGACTGAGCAGCCCAGCTCCTCCAGGAGGTAATTGTTTGGGTCTGGAAAAGATTGCACTCCCTCATAAACTACACCACTGATCTGTGCAGAGCAGAGTTCACCTTCCCTCTCCCACAGGATGGCAGAAGAACCCATAGGGTTGAGGAGAGCCCAAGGGCATGAGTGAGATACTAATTGTTGGATAAGACAGGACAAAGTAAGCTCAGGGTGGCCCATGACTCCATCAACTTTTCTCTAAATGTGTTTGGACACCCCAGAGCTTGGTCTTCAGTAGAACAGCTGCTACAGGCTTATTGAGAAGAGTTTCAGATGCTACAATGCTAATGTATCATGACCTCTGAAGCCTTTCTCTAACCTGGGCCTTCTTGCTTTTAATCTTGAGTAGAAAGATTTAAAAAGGCCTTCCCCAGACCTTATTCCTGTTCCCAGGGGCTGCTTGAATGCATTTGATAAGACCAAAAATATTGAGGGGTACACAGCACAGGGAATGGGTACTCTTCAAATGTCTCATGTCACTTTCTAAATTTCGTGGTTTTCTTTGCAGTTGTTAAAGGTCATATGATCAGTCCTGACCAGTGAACTATCAATGCAAGAGATGTGTGTCACTTCTAGATTGGGGTGGCTAAGAGCTGCTTGCCTCCTCCTGATGTCCCCTGTCCCCTTCAATGATCCTGGAGGCCATAGACTGCAAATGGTGCCTCTATAAGATCCAAGGGAACATCATGCTTACCTAAATTAAAAAAAAAAAGTTGAGGCTTTTGTATTTGTCTCTGTTATAAGGTATCCTAAAAAATATAGACTGCCCATCCCCAAGCCTGTCTCCAAACCTTTTCCAACCAGTGCAAGTAAGACAGTGTATTGGGAGAAGCATTCTAGGACAGAAGTTTTGTGCTCAGTGACATGGTACTGTGCTACAGGAGGACTGTAAGTTTCCCAACTCAGAATGGTTTCTGCACCTTAAGTAGCATTAGCCTCAGCTACAGAGAAAGTGGAACTCCCTGGGTTAGTGGTGATGATGAGATATAGAGGAAGACTCTTCCAACAGGGGATGGGCTTTGAATTGAGCCGGTCCCAGAAGTCTGATATTTCATGCAAAATGAGATACTAAGTCTGTTCATTTATAGAGTAAGTTAAGTCATATATTAAAACTGAAGGAGATTTCAGAAACAATCTGTTGAAACTGTTAAATCTAGTTCACACATGGAATGAGATCCACTGGGATCTCAGCCTCTGCAGTTCCCTGGCAATATAGAGATAGATGTGCCCCACCCATTACCACTGTATCCTTCCTGAGAGTTCTGGGATGGGGATCAGAAGTGGATCTGATTGTCCTGGTGGCTTGCAGGAGTGCATCTGGATTGATGGAAACCATAGCAGCATCTACCTCCATGGCTGTGCCTGATGCTCAGAGCTTCTGAGGCCAAACCTGCCCTTGGGGAGGATGCAGGAATGGGAGAGGTTCATTTTGAGGCTTGTGATGCTTAGGCTGGGGGCAGTCTTAGAAAGGAGACATGTTTTTTGTCATATAACCAGGTCTGCCTACATTAAGGTGAGAAATGCTATCTGTCCTCCTGGTTGAGGGCAGCTTGTTCTCTTTCCTGCTGTTCTTTCTCCTTCCACCCTTAAGGGCCCCCATCTTTCTTCTTTGGCTTCATTATTTGTCTTTCCTATTGAATGTTAATGCTATGTTTCTCACTGAATACAGAAAATAATAAAAACAAAGAAGGGACTGAAAGGCAGGTTGACCATGAAGGGCTTTTGTGGACACAGAAGGCCAGGTGGTCTTTCCATGGTAACATCTTCTTTAGGGGAGAGAAAGTTTTTGGTGTGGCTGAGTGAGTTAAATAAAGGAGGATAGTGTGCATTCAAAATTCAGTTTAGATTAGATTTGTCTTTCTCAATATGTGTTCCAGACTAGAATTGTTATTAGATGAGCCTTTCCAAGAAATTACTAATGAAATACTTTAGTTACAGACAATCTTTTGTAAATTATTGATTGGTTATAAAGGAGATTGCAGCCAGACCTGAATGTCCACTCTGAAGTTCACAGCTAGGCTCTGCCTTCAGTTGAGATTTGTAGCAGCACAGCACAGAAAAAATATATCCCAAGGTATGTGAACTGTGCTCAAGGTTAGAAGCATGCTCAGTCAGAACTTCCTCACAAATCTGTGGGATAAAGGCAAGCCATGGGTCTTATGAGTCATATAGCTATGTACCTATATAATCTTTATAGTTATATGATACAGTGCTAAAGAGCTACCTAGCCTTTGGGATGAAACTTTAATTTTTGGTCTGGTTTTGCAAATTTGTATTTTGGTGATCTGGGGAATATCTTAATGCCTCTCAGCCTCAGTCGGATCTTTACAAAATGGGGATGAAAAATGGGCCCTTGCCTTTGAGTTCTATGGGGAGTTAAATATGAAGTTTAAAGAGAAGAAAATATGGCCTCTGAACGAGATCTGAGATGCTTCATTCAAAGAGCACATCCCTGTGGCAGGGACTCCTTGGATAGTGGCTCCTGAACATGTGCCCCCTTTTCCCTGGACACAGAGCTTGGTGACATTACTCAGCCTCTGTGACAGTTGGAGGTGGCTATGTGTCTGAGTATTAGCTAATGAGATAAGAGTAGAATCAAGGTGAGCCACATCTATCCCTGTCCCTCAAAATCCCACCCAAAATCTGTTGCTTCTCTGAACTGTGTTTCTCGGCTGAGCAAGCAGGCATGTAGCTGCTTGAAGGTGGTGAGGCTGTGACCTGAAAGAAGACTGCGTAAGTGATATGGAAGAGAGACCCAGTAAGACTAAAGCATCAATTCTAACTCTGCAAGAATGAGAACTACATCTTATCTTGCTTTAGCCAGGACACCTGTCTCCATGCATTTGGAACAACACCTCACTTTATAATACAGCACCTCATTGCTCTGACAAGGAGGGCAGGTGAATGATCTTTTCACTGCCAGGTGGGGACTTCCCCACATGACCAGTTGTGCCTGTTGATGATGAGGCCTGTGTTCTGTAAGTTTGCTGGCTCCAACTCAAAATGCAATATCAACACCTCAGGGCAAGTCTAAGCCACATCCCCAGTAGATGTTTAGAAGGCAAAGCACCAGCCATATGACTGAACTTTGAACAGAGACAGCGATGTGATCTACCTTAGATACACCTCTTGTAAATAATCATCACTGTGGTGAGCCACTTCTGCAGATTATGGTTGCCATTACAAGATGGTGCTGGCTCCGCTGTGGTCTGTGACAAACAACTCCTTACTTGGGAGGGTTGGCACATGGTTTTTCAACACCCTATGAGAAAGTTCCACGTGGCAGCTTCGCATTGGGGCTTGAGATGCTTTATTAAGGCTGGGAGGGGCATCCGAGAGGAGAAGAAGAAAATATCAAGGGCCTGAATAAACTGCTGAAAGAAGATTCCTGAGTTGCGTCTTCCTTGCGGGCAAGGGGTCGCAACAAGTGGTGCCGAAACCCGGGAACCAGAACTTTCAGTAGTCAGGGGTGGTGCACTGGTTAGTCCCAGGTAAGTGGGATCCACGATCAAAGCTGGGATTAGTCCCAGGTAAGTGGGATCCGCGATCAAAGCGGGGCAGCTCCTCTGTAAAGCAAGAGAGAGCGTTACATTTTATTGCAGCTGCACTGTGTACTTTCACTTTTGTTTTTTGTGCCTCTTTTGTTGTGTCATGGGTGCCGCATCTTCAAGTCCGCTTCTCCTGGCCCTAGATGGCCTGTTACGTTCCAAGGGCCTAGAAGTGAAACGTAGTACTTTACAGAGATTTTTACAGAAGACAGATATTGCTGCACCGTGGTTTGCATTTTTGGACAGCCTTACTATACCTAGCTGGGATAAGTTAGGCAAAGATCTTGACTTTGCTTCTGAGCAGGGCATATTAGAGGGTGGGGTGATACCCCTATGGAAGATGGTTCGTAGTTGCCTCACAGATGGCAGATGTCAGGAAGCACTTACTAAAGGACAGGAAGTTCTAGAGCAATTACATGAAGAAAAATCGGAGACGGCAGGAAGTGAGGTATTTCAGGAGGATGGGAGTGTGCAGAGCGTGAAACAGGGGAGGAGACGATTGTATCCAGATCTCAGTACGCTGCGCACACCCCCATACGAAAGTGGGTCAGAGGAAGAGGAGGATGAGGAGGAAGAGCTTGGGAGGCTGTCTCGTCAGCTAGGGAGTTTAGCTATAGGAGAAGGGAACAAAAATAAACAGGGGCTCAAGAAAAATGATCCTCCGGATCCACCGCCGTACGGTGGGGGTGTTTCAGGGAGAGCTTTCCATGCCCAAACATGGAGGGCTGTTAACGCTGAGATGGGTCTTGCTTATCCAGTTTTCCAGGATGACAATAGGGGAAGATTCCATGAGCCCTTAGATTTCAAAATTGTGAAGACCCTGGCGGAGTCTGTGCGCACTTATGGGGTGGATGCCGCCTTCACACTAACTCAGGTGGAGAGTCTGTCTAGATACTGTATGACTCCCTCTGATTGGGCTAGCCTTGTTCGGGCTTGTGTTTCTCCAGGTAAATATTTGGACTGGAGAGCCTTTGTGCTAGAGGGCGAGGTAGAGCAGGCCGCCCAAAACCATGCGGCGGGACACCCCCATTGGGACAAGGATATGCTTTTGGGACAAGGTAGATTTGCTAATCAACAGACAAGATTCCCTCTTGAGGCATATGATCAAATTAACAACATTTGCATTTGGGCATGGAAATCACTTCCAAATAGAAGAGAGGTGTCTGGTAATTTGACCAAGATTCTACAAGGCCCTACAGAACCCTTTTCAGATTTTGTAGCAAGGATGGTGGATGCCGCTGGAAAGATTTTTGGGGATCCTGATAGAGCCATGCCCCTTATCAAGCAATTGGTCTTTGAGCAATGCACCAAGGAATGTAAAGCAGCAATCACTCCTTATAAAAACAAGGGCATAGAAGCATGGATGAAAGTGTGTAGAGAGATTGGAGGACCTTTAACTAATGCAGGTCTTGCAGCTGCTGTCCTTCGGATTGCAAAAGGGGGCGGTCCTGGTGCCTGAACATGCTTCCATTGTGGTCAATCCGGCCATTTCAAACATGACTGTCCCAAAAAAGACAATTTTACTGGACCTCCTCACGGTGGCCCTTCCAATGGCCCTCGTCAACCGGGGCTGTGTCCAAAATGCGAAAAGGGGAAGCATTGGGCAAAAGAGTGTAGATCAGTGAGGGACATCTATGGACAGCCTATTTCAGCTGGGCCAAAAAACGACCAAAGGGGCCCTGGACCCCAGGGCCCACAAATATATGGGGCAGTGGAGAATGTCACACCTGAACCCGAGACATGGCCTTCTCTGCGCCATCCCACGAGACGCAGAGAGCCACTACAGGCGCCGCAGGATTGGACCTCTGTTCCACCTCCAGACTCGTATTAACACCTAAGATGGGAGTCCAATTGGTGGAAACTGAGTTCAAAGGGCCTTTACCACCTGGCACTGTAGGTTTGCTAATTGGACGTGCATCCTCTATCCTACAAGGTCTTCATGTTTTCCCCGGAGTCATAAGCCCTGATACTGTAGGGGCAGTAAAAGTTATGGTGGAAGCTCCAAGGGGCATTGTGCCTATCTCCCCAGGGGATCGGATTGCTCAATTGCTAATTTTGCCTAGCTTGCATAACTACTTCCCTGCTGACTCAAGGTCACGGACGGGAAATGAGATTGGTACCACGAGAGGGAATTGTGCCTATTTGTCACTGGATATGAGCAATCTCCCCACTTTGGAATTAAGCGTAGAAGGTAAATCTATTGTGGGATTGTTGGATACAGGAGCAGATCGTAGTATCATAGCCCTTAAGGACTCGTCTAAGGGATGGCCAGTGCAGACTTCTGATCAATCCCTAAGAGGACTTGGATATGCCCAAGCCCCTCAAATCAGCTGTAGACATCTATCTTGGAAGGACCCGGAAGGACACAATGGTACCTTTCAGCCTTATGTACTTGATTTACCTATTTCTTTATGGGGCCGTGATCTGATGAAAGACATGGGGTTCACTCTTAGTAATGACTATTCCCCAGTGTCTCAACAAATCATGCAAAATATGGGGTATAGGCCAGGTCTAGGACTAGGAAAACGCCTACAGGGGTGTAGGCATCCTGTGCAAGGTCATCAAAATCTTAACAGGTTTGGTCTGGGTTTTTCCTAGGGGCCACTGGGGCTCAAATACCCATAACATGGCTCACCGAGGAGCCTGTTTGGGTGCCTCAGTGGCCTCTTCCCTCGGCTAAATTGGCAGCAGCCCATGATCTAGTCAAGGAACAACTTGACTTGGGTCACATCCAACCTTCTACTTCTCCATGGAATACTCCCATATTTGTCATTAAGAAAAAATCAGGGAAATGGCGCCTACTGCATGATCTACGAGCAGTTAATGCTCAAATGCAACTTATGGGGCCCATTCAAAGAGGGCTGCCTCTGCTCTCTTCTGTTCCTCAAGGCTGGCATATTATTGTTATTGACATTAAAGACTGTTTCTTTTCTATTCCTTTGCATCCTAAAGATTCACAAGGTTTTGCCTTTACCCTTCCCTCGTGTAACCACGAGGAACCAGATCAAAGGTTTGAGTGGGTAGTGTTGCCGCAGGGAATGGCTAATAGTCCCACGATGTGCCAGATGTATGTGGGGAAGGCACTCGCACCTCTCAGACATAAGTATTCCTCCACCAAGATCATTCATTATATGGATGATGTGTTATTGGCCGCAAAATTAGAACAGACAGTTAATGAGGCTTATAAAGAACTAGTGATGCTATTAGCTCAATATGGACTGCACATTGCACCTGAAAAGGTTCAAACGGGGGATTCTATTAAGTATTTGGGAGCAACAATTGGGTATGAAAAACTAAAACCGCAAAAAATCACCATCAGGACTCAAGATCTCCAAACTCTAAATGATTTTCAGAAACTGCTGGGAGATATTAATTGGATAAGAGGATATTTACATATTCCTAATATTGTGCTACAGCCTTTGTATGCTACTCTTAAGGGTGATCCAGCTCTTGTTTCCCCTTGTAGCCTCACCAAAGAGGCTAGAGCGGCCCTTATAACAGTAGAAGAAGCTATACAGCATGCTACTCTATGCAGGCTCCAGAGTGATAAACCTTTCCAGTTATGTGTGCTTGCCACTATGTGGCAGCCTACTGGAGTACTGTGGCAAGATGGGCCTTTACTATGGATCCACCCACATGTATCCCCAGGAAAATCCTTAGAATATTATCCTGATGCTGTTGCAGCATTGGCACTTAAAGGGATTCAACAAAGCATTCAATTTTTCGGACAATCACCTTCTTCTCTTATCATACCCTACACTAAAGCTCAACTTAATGTTTTATGTGCTACTCTAGACAACTGGGCTATTCTGTGTTGCTCGTTTCAAGGAGGTATTGATAATCACTACCCTTCTCATCCATTACTCCATTTTGTTAAAGAACATCCCATCATTTTCCCTAAGGTAACTTCATCCAGTCCAATTCCGGGGGCTGTTAACATTTTTACTGATGGTTCCAAGTCTGGAATGGGAGCCTATGTAATTAATGACTCTCCCCCTATCCAGCATCAATTTGCTCCTGGAAATCCACAATGGGTAGAACTACAAATTGTTATTGAAGTCTTTAAACAGTGTTCTTTTCCTTTTAATCTCATTTTGGACTCCATCTATGTGGTACAAGCACTAAAAGTCTTGGAGGCCGTGGGAGCTATTAGTGATGCCCATAATGTATCTGCTTACTTTAATCAGCTTCAACAGCTTATCTGTAGCCGCACTGCTTCTTTTTATCCAATGCACATCCGGGCTCACACCTCTCTTCCTGGTCCGCTATCCCAGGAACCTCAAGTATGAGCATGTTTCCGTTGATATGTGCTCTGGAATTATCCATGCTTCTGCTTTATCGGGAGAAAAGGCACGTAATGTCATTACTCACTGCTTAGAGGCATGGGCAGCATGGGGTGCACCTGCATCCCTTAAGACTGATAATGGACCTGCTTATACTGGCAGACAATTTACATCTTTTTGTTCTACTATGGGAGTGCAACTTACTCATGGTCTGCCTTACAATCCTCAAGGACAAGGCATTGTTGAGCGTGCTCATCGCACCTTAAAGGAAACTTTACAAAAACAAAAAGGGGGAATAGGAGCTGAACACACTCCTAAAGGACGCCTGTCCTTAGCTCTCTTTACCATTAATTTTTTGAATTTGGATATTCATGGTCGCTCTGCGGCTGATAGACATGTGTCCCTTCAGCCCTCTGAGATTGGCTATGTTAAGTGGAAGGATGTTCTTACGGGCCAATGGAATGGCCCCAACCCCGTGCTGACATGGGCGCGAGGATCTGTATGTTTTTCCCCAGGATCACATGGAACCGTTGTGGGTCCCTGAATGCCTGACAAGAAGAGTATTGACATCAAGTGACCAGCAACAAGAGATACCACAGCAATCCCGTGATGAGGATCTTCATTCTGCTAAGTGCTCTGGCTCTGGTGCTGGTGCCGATGGCACAGGCAACACCAATGCAGTGGTGGGCAGTGGCACGGGCATGGCCAATGCCGATGCCGGTTCATGGTAATTCTAGTGTCCTCCCCACTCTTTTTTCTACCTCATGTGAGATGTCTGCTCCCTGTGCCTCTCCTAGAGGGGACATGGAGAGCATTTTTAATCAATCTCAAGTTAATCTCACAGGAGTTTTTTGTTTCAGCCTTAGAAACGCTAATTGCATTAGCCTTAAGACCAAAAATTTGACTAATTGGGAGGACCCATTGCGGTCCAGTCAGGTCTCAGGGAGCATTATCAGTGCTGTATTGAGCAAGGTAGTTTCGGGGAAGCAATCAGGCTCAGGGACCCCCGCAAACAGCAGCTCTGCTCTTAACATAACTACCTTGGCTATTATCTCCGAGGTACTAATCCCAGTGCCTCCTTCTTCTAGTAGTATTTATAATGCCACTCATTTCAAGGCCTCTCCTTACTGTTCCCCTAATCTTGGTTTCCCCCCAACATTTATGCCTTGTCAGGATCATTCTTGGGAGAAATATCAAGTTGCTAAAGGTTTCTCCCTTTCCCCCTCTCTTAAGAGGTATGTTTATAACTTTAACAACAGTGCCAACTCCTCTCCAGGAGTAGGTTGGTCCTGGTTTCAATGGCTGATTTCCAATGAAAAGGGGGCTTCAGCCGATATTTCTGCACTGGCTCAGTTGCTAGGAGCCAAAAGTTGGCTGGCTAATGTTTCTGGTACTGTTAGGAAAAGTGAACGAGGTAATAGACTTACATCTGTTTCATTCAACTCTCTGTTGTATAATGCCACATTGCCCCCTGCAATGGTCTGTGTCCAATCCCCGTTCTTATTCCTTTTGGCTAATGCCACCTCGTCGGGGATGCTGGATTGTTCTCATACTACCTGTCTCTTATCTGAGTGTTGGAATGGTTCCTGGACTGTAGCAGTGGTTATGAAAATTCCAACTTTTGTCCCAATCCCGGTCACTGCAGATCCTGATAAATTCCCTATTGTTGAGCTACTTAGAGTCCGCAGAGATTTTGGAATCACAGCAGCTATAGTGACAGCTGTGGTGGTATCTTCTGCTGCAGCGGTTACGGCCGGAGTGGCTATGGCCAATCAAGTACAAACTGCTGCCACCATTAATCAAGTTGTCCAACAAACTTCCACTATACTTGAATCCCAAAATACAATTAATCAACATATTTTGTCAGGGATTTTAGCTGCCAACCAAAGAATAGATTTACTCCAAGCTCAGGTAGAAGAATTGGCTGACTTGGTGCTTTTGGGTTGTGTTGACCAACATGCACATTTATGCATAACCTCTGTCAGATTTAATGATTCCAGGAATGCTTCCCGCATCATTGGTGAATATTTGGCCGGAAATTGGTCCATGGAAGCGGAAGACATGATCCAGTCTCAACTAACCCAGATAGCTGTCTTGAATAGTACCCGTGTTGATCCCATGACTTTGGGTCAATTCGCCGATTGGATATCTTCTGCCTTTTCCTTTTTTAAAGAGTGGGTGGGGGTAGGCATTTTTGGTGCAATGTGTTGCTTCGGTATGTTTCTCTGCTTGTGGTTTCTCTGTCACCTGAAGGCCCGCAGTGCTCACGATAAGGCTATGATCATCCAAGCTCTTGCAGCTTTAGAAAATGGCAATTCACCTCAAGTCTGGCTTGCGCATCTTAAACAGTAAATCTTTGACATGGTCTTTGCACCCCAAGTTATTATAACATTGCACTGGGATCGGCATGTCTTTCCTCGTTATTCTCTTAGTGTTGGAAAGCCCTTGCACTCTGCCAGTCTTGCTGCCATTGCACGCAGATGGGTTTCCACACTAGTGCTTTTCTATCGCCTTGAAGTCCGTGCCTTTCTTTCAGGGTGTTGTCAACTTGTTTGTCGTTGAAAACAGCCACAGTTCAGCCTCAGCTATCCCCCTTCGTACACCATCGTCACGATACAGGATGCGAGGCAAGGCACTGCACTTGAGTGATCCTTGAAGTGGACCTCAAGGAGAGCATGTCCTATTGCATGCGGGTTTGATGTCCACGCCCGGCCCCATGAAAAAAGGCGTTGGCTGATATGGCCTCAGATCTGGGGAAGGGCCCTCCTTAGGACTGAGCCATACTATGCAGCCACTTCTGCACAGTGGGATAGGACCTCTACTCTCACCTGTATTGTTTTCAGAAAACAGAAAGGGGGAACTGTGGTGAGCCGCTTCTGCAGATTATGGTCACCATTACAAGATGGCGCTGGCTCCGCTGTGGTCTGTGACAAACAACTCCTTATTTGGGAGGGTTGGCGCATGGTTTTTCAACACCCTATGAGAAAGTTCCACGTGGCAGCTTCGCATTGGGGCTTGAGATGCTTTATTAAGGCTGGGAGGGGCATCCGAGAGGAGAAGAAGAAAATATCAAGGGCCTGAATAAACTGCTGAAAGAAGATTCCTGAGTTGCGTCTTCCTTGCGGGCAAGGGGTCGTGATACATCACCATCATCATCACCATCATGTCATTGTCATGTCACATTCATCTTCCTCATAATCACCACCACCACCACCATCATCATCACCATCATTACCAGCAGCAGCAGCAGCAGCAGCAGCAGCAGCAGCATGATTAAATCTATACACCTGTGTGCTCACTCACTAAACAGATTTTGAACAGCTACCAGGCACAAGGACATGGTTTATGCTCTGGGGGAACCTATATTAGGGAAGGCAAATATCGATAAACAGATAATCCAGGGAAAGTGGGATGGAGGTTTTTGTTGTAATAAGTGCTATAAATAAATAAAGCAGAATAAGGATACTATGGAGGATCCTGTTATTTTAAATAGGGTGGTAGAAAAATATCTCTGAGAAAAGACCTGGAGTTGAGGTGAAGTGCAGCTCTAGCATGATGCACAAGTATTTTGACATCTGTACTGTCAAGATGTGGGCCATATTCATCCCCAATACTGGCAGTGATCCTGTTTTGGGTTTTTTAAATGTATTATTTCTTTTTTTGTGGTTCTGGGGACTGAACCTGGGGTACTCTACCACTGAGCTATATCCCTAGTTTCTTTTTATTTTTGTTTGGAGACAGGGTCTCGCTATGTTGCTGTGGTTACAGTGAGGCTCCATTTCTGATTGACAACGTTCACTTAGTAATATGCATTGAAGTTTTCCACATGTCTGTTCATGACTTGGTGACCCATTAACTCATATCTATTTTATATTGAATAACATTCTATTTTCTGGATACAACACCACTTATTTATCATCTACTGGAGGACATTTGGTTGCTTCTAAACCTTGGTAACTATGGATAATGTTTCTGCAAACAACTGTGTGTAGGTTTTGTGAAAACACAAGTGTTCAACCAATGTGCATAAATACCAATGAGCAAAACAGCTGGCTTTTGTGGTTAGAGCATAGTTATTTGCATAAAAAGTCATCAAACTGTCTTCCAAAGTGATTGCACATTTGGCTCTCCCACCAGGATTGGCTGAGCGCTCCCACCACTCCACCTTCTCACCAGCTTCTGCTCTTACTGGTGCTGTGAATCTAGGCTGTTCCAATTGGTGTGCAGTGCTTCTTGATGGTGCTGTGCCTTGAGATTCCCTGTTGCCATGGGACATGGAATATCCATTTACATGCTCATTGGCTATCTGCTACACTCTTCATTTTTAAAACAGGCTGTTTCTTTTCTTATTGTTGATTTTAAGAGTTCTTCTCATATTTTGATAACAGGTCTCTATGAAGTATATCTTTTGCAATTACTTCCACCCAGTCCATGGCCTGTATTCATATTTTATTGGCAATGTTTTCCAAAAGGCAGGTTAATTTTAATGAAATCCAACTCACCAGTTGTGTATTTTATTGGTCATTCTTGGGTGTTAAATCCAAAACATTATCACCACATCCAAAAGCCATCTAGAATTTTCTCCTATGTTATCTTCTAGGAGTTTCAAGTTCACATTTAGGTCTACATTGTCTTGATTTAATGTGCTTGAAGAGTGCAAAGTGTGTGTTTAGATTCTTTTCTATTTTTTATTTGTATGTGGAAGTCTAGATGTGCCCACACTATTTGGTGAAAAGATGAATCTCTTCTCCCCATTGCATTGCCTTTGCTTCCTTATCAAAGATCAATTGATCATATTTAAATGAGCCCCCCAAACTTTTTTTTCTTCATATGTAGTTGGCTTCAGGCATAATGTTATAGTTATGAAAAATGGACTAATGTACCCAGTTAATGAGTGGTAGTGGTAGAAGAAACATCTGGATGCGTGTGATATTTTATTCTCCACAGAAGCATTGAGCTTTCCTTGAAACTCATTCACACACTATTCCCACTCATAACTTCTGCTTAATGTTAACAGTTACCAATCACATCTGCTCCACATAATGTAGAAAGCCTTCCCAGCTTTGCTCATCCTACCCCACCCCACCCCAAAGAAGGGTGAGTTCTGACCATGATTTGTTGGTGATTTTCTCATTCTCTTAGTTCCTTTAGGGAAGGATCTAGTTGATTTGCCCCAGAGGTCAGCACAAGGCTCCACCCAGAGATGATGATGAGGAGGTAGCAAGTACTACCTCCTGAACTACCTACTGGAACATATCACCCATGGAGGGTGTTTTCATGGTTCAAGGTGGGAGGGCTCTGAAAGGGCTGGTGCTTGGTGCTGAGTCATGCCTCAGGTGGTCTGCATGTATGACCTTCAAAGGGCTTCAGGGGTACTGTGGTCTCTTTCAAGGAAATCTCAAGCACACAGGCTCTTCCTGTACTACATTTTTCTTGAGGAAATGGAGATGGAGCCTGTGAAGGCAGGCAATGGGGTACCTGAGTGGTGAGTGTGTTTGCATGGACATGGGGGAGAGTGCCCAAGAGCTTCTTAGACTTAAATACACTGAACTATAAAAGATGGCTGAGCAGGGAGAATAGTTAGAAGGGACAAAGTCAGTAGAAATTCAACGATTTTTGATTTACTAACACTCCCTTTTTATTTAAATTAACATCCATTCTAAATCCCCTCTATTTTTCTACTAAATTAAATAAAACCCAATCTGGACTCTAATATAGAAAGCACACCCTAAAGTAAGATCAGGAACACAGTTATCTGCCTCTGAAACCTTGTCTGCTTTCCATCCTGATGGCTAAGCAAGAAGGCTTGTCAAAGCCATGGAGATGGTGAGTCAATGGAGATGTTAGAATTTTCAGTTTGATGGATGTTTTCTCCAACTTCTATCAGGAAGCAGTGAAATCATCACTGACCCTAACCACCATATAGGAGACATTCCCACAATCCATGAGGAATTGGGGGTAAGCAAGTTAGGTTCCTCCGGAAGGGCTTGAGCTGGGAGAGCCTCCAGGTGATGTGAGATCAGGCACAGGTGAGGGGGGCAGAGACAGGAGTTGTGAGTTGACAGGATAGCCCCCCAGCCCACCTCTCCAAAGCCAGCACTCTCTCCACAACCCTGATGGGTTTCCTGCTGGGGCAGCTCACAGTGAGACACCAGAACACAGTCTGCCTTTAAATATGGGAATTATTTCTAAAGTGCCTTTTTGGGCAGCTAGTGAGGCACAAAATAAACACAGGTCTATCTGCAAGGAAGCAGGAATTAGCATAATTGGTAGCTGCAGCATCACCCATGAACACAGAATGCCAGAGAACCTCCTTCCTTCTGCAACAGAATCAGGGCCGGGACCTGCATGGCATGATGAGTTACTTGCCCCCGCTAGTGTCCGGCAGACCCCCCTAGCTTCTGGCATGTGCATCCTCCAAGGCCTTCCAATTAAAACAGAAAATAGCTCAAAGACATAATGCAGCATGACAGTGGTTAAAAAAATTTCCCTTGTGCAGAATAAATTTTTTAAAGTGTTTTTACTTTCCACTGTCAAAATTGTAACAAGTAATTTTTAGTCATCTATGAAAAAGGTTTGTTAACAATCTCCTCTATTTTGTCAATCAAGAGAAAAATGTAAGTACAAACAAAGGGGCACCTGGGAAACAAGAACTTAATATTTTCCTCTGGGGGAAGACCAGCCAGTGGGCAACACAGACCACATTTTTCAAGTCCGGGAAAGGTAGTCTTGGTGCCCAATATTAGAACAGGACATCACACTGGGTGACCATGAGAGTTTTCTGTGCAGTCCTAGCTTCTACCTTTTGGTGCTGGAGTAGCTAAAAATGAGATTATTTGTACATTCAAGACAAATACATACTCACCTCAGCAGAGGTGAGAGCAATGCTTAAAGCAGTTTTTATTGATCAAAAATCTGTGATAGCAAATGGTATACGAACGGCAGACAGCACTGTAAACAATCAGTGAGCTGTTTCTCTCTCTCTCTCTCTCTCTCTCTCTCTCTCTCTCTCTCTCTGCCCTCAACCCCCACCTCCTTCCCAAACTCCATTACTTAACCTACAGATTGGTAAATATTTTTTGGCTGCAAATTTCTGAGTTTGGGAGATTGTCATAAAGATGCTTTATTCACAACAATTTTTTTGCAAAAAATCCAATTACTGTATCAGATTCCATCAAAATAAAGGAGCTTTTCTAAAGGTCTCTCTCAGCTCATTTTCACTGGAACAGTGCTCTGATCTCCCTGGTCATGTTCTACAGGCTGCTGCTGGGCTTCACCTTGCTGCACTTCACCAGATTTCAGAATCACCAGTGCCATCAGGTCACTGACCTCTCCTTGTGTTCTCCCTGAGTCAGCAAAGGCAGCCTGCCTCTGTCCATTCTTGCCTGCTTTAGGTATGGAAAGTAGATCAAATTTAAAAATAAACACAAGCAAGTTTCCCCAGTCCCAGGAAATGCCAGCTTTCCAGAGAAGGCCTGATTGCAGCTCTGGAGCAAAGGGCTGGCAAAGCCAACAGATGGTAATGTCACCTATGTGTCCAAAAAATGTACATAAGCCCAAGGTACTTTGGAAGGATATTCTAACAGGACAATTGAAAGGCTCTGACCCAGTAATTATCTAGAGTTGGGGGTCTGTTTGTGTGTTTCCACAGGGAGAACAGCAGCCAATTTGGATTCCAGAGAGATTAACTATGGTCCTGACCCAGTGATTGCCTGGAGTCAGGGGTCTTATTTGTGTGTTTCCACAGGGAGAACAGCAGCCAATTTGGATTCCAGAAAGATTAACTAAAGTGATTTCTACAGACCAAAAAGAAGTGATTTGGCTCAAATCCATAACAGCTGATATCCAGAACTCCAGTTTGGCTACCCTTACATCTGCGACAGAACCAGGATGCTTTTTTCAATATCTATTTTATTATTGCCCTTTCCCATATCATGAAGTTCTATTTTGTTTTTTGAGCTCATACAGACCTAGGTTAATGTTTTGCTGATCAGTTCTATTTTTTTGACTATAGAGTTTTTAAACATTGCAATGGAGATTTCACCTGTAAAAAGTTATAAGGCCTTTACTATTATGCTATGTGTTGTATTATATTATGTGTGCACACTTGTGTTTTGTGTCATATGTTTGAATGTACATATGTCCATATATCATATATGATGAGTGCTCATGAAAAAATGGATCCAAATTTTTTTTTTAGATTTGCTAGTATTTTTAATTATGTCACTTTCTCCTTGGGATATTACTTCAATTTTATAAACATCTTCAAATTAAATGACCTTTCCATTATAATTCCTAAATATAATTCTTAAATACAAATAAAACTTAACATGCATAAAATATACTGCCATAAAATTGAAAAGAAAATTATTATTACTACATTAGGAATATCCTAAATTAACAAAGAATTTTCCAAAGAACATCGAATGAGGCAAAGTACATTAATGCTTTATAAATCTACAATATTTTTTACTTGCTTTCTTTGTACAGTTTAAAATACCATAGCACTGAATGAATAAGAAAGGGCCATTTTTAAAATAAAGAAATGGCAATACATGTCACTTAAGGATAAAAGAAAGATGGATTATTATTTTGATTTGCAAATAATATTCTTTTATTCAAATAGTCCTGTTTCCATTTTCCTTAGATGACAAGATTCTTTCCTGTTATGAAAAAAGAACATCTTCTTATTGATGGAAGGCTTCTAATCTCAATCTGGTTGGATCTTCTGGATGTCTCAAAGCAATTCCATTATGCAGCTCAATATAAGGTAGCCAAAAGGAATCACTGATTTTGACATATGGATCATGTAGAACATCAAGTAATCTATTTATAAAAATTTCTAGTATTTCATGTGGTGTTATCAGCTGTTTGGTTGATTCTTGAATGTTTTTCTTTTTCTTTTTAACATTCCCATCAGGCAGAGGAAAATGGTCTTCTAGAAATTCACCCAAGGTACTCAAGAGTTTCTCCTTGAATGCTTTTATATTGAGCATTTTAGTTTTCAGCTCACTAAAGATTCTTGTTTCAGAAAATGTCACAAACTGATTTTTCAATTCATTGTAAAATGCATTAAGAGATTCCATTATTTGTTGCTGTTCATCCAACTATTGTTGCTCCCTTTCTAAGTCTTCCTTTAATTTTTCATTCTTTGACTGAATAGTAGATAGTACCATTTCTTGAAGCAAAGAAGGCCATTTTTTCAGCATAAATTGCTGATCTTCTTCAAGGGTCTCAGGAATTTTCATTCTAGCAAGATGAGACAGTAAAAGAACTCTGGCCTTCAGGCTATATGGGCAGGTAAGTTGAGGCTCATTCTTCTTTAAATTAATGCTGACAATCTCTCTGATCAGCTGAGGTATTAGAATATTATCTGTTGGTCTGCTTGTAGCATCTTTATTATACTGGGGATCAAATTCAGAAGCTCCAGCCAATCCACTGGCTTGATTTCCAAGGTTATTGCTCTTTATATATGCAAGAGGAGAGAAAAAAAAGAAAAAAAGCTTTGAAATTTGTTATTATTCTGTTTTCCAAGGGAAAATTTATCAGACCTTGCACACATTCAGGGTTTCAGGCTTCACTAGTTTTGGGAGCTCAAATTATATAAACAGGATTCTGTCACCTGCTGGGGTCTTTTTCCCCTCCTTATTATACAAGTTCATTTCCCATAAAATATCTGGAAAATACTGATGTCTACAAAGAAGAGAGAAAATGGATACATCATTTTGATAGTCAGAATAAACTGTGGTTAAAATTTTGGTGCAATTTTTTTAGTCATTTGTTCTTAGCAAAAAAAAATGCATTTAGCACTGTTGGGACCACTAACCTTCTAAGTTGGCCTGGAAGAACCTTACTCCTTGGAAGATAAGCTCATTTGCTTGTGAGTGAGATCTACAGATATGTTTACCTATATGACAAAGATAAAGGAATTTTGCAGGCATAATTAAAGTCTCTAATCAATTGACTTTGAGGCAATCAAATGCGAGGCATCCATGGTGTCCTTCCCTAATCAGGTAAGCCCTTACAAGGAGACTAAGGACTTTCCTGTGCTCAGAGGGTAGACACAGCAATGGACACTTCCTTGCTTGCCTTGATGTAACAACTCAGCATGAGTTCTTCATCCACAAAAAGGGATTCCACCTACAGACATGAAATTGGAAGAGCTCCAGTCTTAAATGAGACTCCAGACCTGGCTGACACCTATTGTCTTTGAGACCTTGAGCAGAGAGCCCTGTTATCCTGTGCCTGTGTGAGAGAATGATCTTGTGTCACAGATGATCATTTGTGATGCAGCATAAAAATCTAATGCAGAGATATGCAGTGAAGGAATCACATTTGCAGTGACATGGGGCCCTCTTTTCATCTGGTTAATGGGTGACTAGCATTCCACTGCATGAGGTGCTGTTGTCTTTTAATCCCAGGCTCATAGTGTAAGTACTAATGGGATTCAGACAGGTAAAGTAAAATTATAAAAAATGGACATAGTGGAATGAATGATGGGGGCACCCCAGAGACCTGGAAAGTGGTGGCCAGTCTGAAGGGAACAATATACCAGCTGCAACTGGATTTATGATTTTACTAATTATGATGACTATTTATTTTTGATGAATTTTCATTATAATTACTATTATTGTTGTTTGATTCTGGAATAGAGAATTCCAGATATTCCCTGTTCTTTGAAAAGAAACCCTCATTCTGAAATTTTATATGTGAAATATTTTTTGTAAGTATTGACACTGAAATTACAGTTTATTTACCTCACTGAGTGAGACCAGCAGAATTTAATGGTCC
Source organism: Callospermophilus lateralis (assembly GCF_048772815.1). Classification (NCBI taxonomy): domain Eukaryota; kingdom Metazoa; phylum Chordata; class Mammalia; order Rodentia; family Sciuridae; genus Callospermophilus; species Callospermophilus lateralis. Next base: position 1,348,974 of record NW_027514223.1, read on the forward strand.
TTTTGTTTGGTTTTGTTTTTGTGGTGCTGGGGATTGGACCCAGGGCCTTGTGTATGCAAGGCACTCTACCAACTGAGCTACATCCCCAGCCAACTGTTGGCTTTTGATATTTACCTCACAGGTTTCTCATTTACAAGTTACAATGGAACCAATCCTGTGTTATTATATTCAGTCTGCTCAGCATTTCATTATCTTAAACAGTGGATGAGTGAACATATTTGAACTAAAACATTGTTTGCAATTCATGATAAATTCTGCAGTGTACACATTAAGATGTGAGAAAGATGGGTCAAGGTTGAAATGCCAGTTTTAACATTCTTAACGCACAACACTGTGAATGTGGCCTTGCAAATGGCTCTGATATTTCCTGGCATCTAGCACAATTTTCTGTCTTCTCATAACTATTACTATATTAGATAATATCATACATTAGCTGTATACCTACAGAAATACATGTTTAGACATTTTTGTCAATGTAGTTGATATCTTGTTGTGTACACTTGGCCCTCTGTATCCATGAATTCTACATCTGAGAATTCAGATGACCTTAGTTTACAAGTATTTCTAAAAACTCCATCTGTGCTGAGCATGTACAGACCTTCATTTCTCTCACTGTTCCCTGAACAACAGCCATTTACACAGTATTTGCATTGTATCAGGCAATGATCTAGAGATGATTCAAGTAACAGTAGGACACACACAGGTTCTAGGCAAATGTCATACTTCTTTGTATATGGGACTTGAGCACCCTTGATTTTGGTGTCTGCAGGTCCCTGGGGAGACAGAGGGAGGACCACACTGTACATGCAATTTTTACTGGTGAAGTTGAGACATTTTTGCTCAATATTGCATATTGGTACTTGTTCCTTGATGAATCATCTTTTCATAATCTTTGTTATTTTTTTCATATGATTCTTAAGGCTCTTTATATGTAAGAAATCTCACATAGAGTCTCAGCTCTATATCTTTTGAAGATGTGGACATCTCAAATCTTGGAATAAAGTAATATCTCACCAAAGGGTATTATATATCTTAGGTGATGTTTTTAAATTGATATATTTACAAATTTAAAGCTCAGTATTTTGGGCTCAAGTGCCTACTTGGCAATTGTCATCTTTCTGGAGTCAGTCTCATGCTTATGTACATGCCCAAGTCTTGCCATTAGAACCGGGTGACATATCTGGTTTCAGTGATAAGAGGAACCCAGAATAGAAAAATAGAAATGTGAAGAATTGGGGGAAAATGCTAAGAATGAGCCTTTCCCTCTACTTAGGATTTAGGCATGGGCTAAGAACACCTCACTTAATACCAGGAAAGGCCAGGTCATCTACAAAATCAGAAAAGTTTTAGTATCCATCAGAGAGCTGAGGTTTTGAAGCCACTTAGTAAACTGATTCCCAAGAAAGAATGGGAACCTTCACAGAGAGACAGGACAACCAGATGCTTTTACCTGTGTCAGAATGTGGGATAAAGAGGTGGCTGTCCTGCAGGTGGCCAGGGGTAGACAGTAAAGGTGTTCAGGAGCAGCCAAGGACTATGTGTGAGTGGGCAGGCCAGTCTGGAGAAGCTGCAGTCTCCAGACACAGAGGGGATCAGATGCACATGGAAGTCCTTCACTGAACCTTGGACAGGTGCTTGGGGGAAAGACTGAAGCCAGAGAAGTTCTCACTAGGGTGGCCTGGCATACATATTGGGACCTGTGGTTTCTTGGGATGGGACACTATGCCTTCCCTGCTCCCCAGAAGTTCATCCAACTAAACCAAAGCATGACATCATCAGGGGAGCAGAAATAAGCCCTCCACCCTCAGGATATGGACAAGCCCATTGCTCCTGCAGGAGCAGTAGAAGCACAATCTTCTGATATTTTTAAGAGAGAGGGGGCGTCTCTTGGATTCCCAGGACACATGCAATGATTCTTTGCTGCTGATTGGAGCACAGAATAAAAAATTTCCTCAGGAGATCTAGGAAATCACAGGGGTGAGACTCCACATAAAATGAGACAGAGTCTGGGCACCACCAGAAGAGAATGGAACTCTGTAGCTCCCTTCCTAGGTTCCCAGACCCTGCCTAAGGCTCAGGCTGAATTAGGACAACAGAGACACCCACATACCAGTAACAAGTCCATAATAAGTGACAACTTGTATACATAGATATTAAAAATGAAACAAACATATAACAGAATGATATCACTCCACCACAGGAAGAGGCTAATAATAAATGTGGCAATAATCATTCCATGGACAGAAAGAAGTCAAACACAAAATAATCCATGTTCTACAATTCCATTTATTTTAATTTTCTTGAAATGGAAGACTGATGCATTGTGTCAGAAAGAATAATACTAGCAGCTCAGGGCCAGGAGCTGCTGGAGAGACAGGCAGAGAGTGACAGGAGGTTTGGGGGAGATGAAAGTGTTGTATATCTTAATTGTGGTAGTTTCACCTGCATCTATGTCAAAGCTCATGGGGTCTAAGGCTTTGCATAGATGTAGTTGGAGTGTTTTTTAAATACATAAATTATACCTTATTAGAATTGATCAAAACAATGAGGTTGCCTCTCCTAAAACTGGATGGAGTATAGCATCAAATGCTCAGGCAGATAGTTCTAGTGATATAGAAAACTGCATTTGTTTCCAACTCCATCTCTGTCATTTTCTCCAAGGGTGCCATGTGCACTCCACATCCGTGCTCTGCCTCTGTTTCCATGGTTGCATGGTGGGAATTCAGGTAAGATCAAGGGCAAGCCATTGACCTAAAGGGCCAGTCTTTCTCCCCTTCATAGGTACCAGAGAGCAGTGTCAAATGGGACATACAGCCCTGCTTAGCAGGATCGTTTGGTCCAGCAATAAGACCAAGATGACAGCCCAGATAACAACCAGGAAATGCCCTGCTTGTGTGTTCTGTGAAGAAGGCATAACTGAGCGGTTTCAGGGACTACAGCCAGGGTGCCACTGCAGACAGGTTTTTAGGAAAGACAGCTATGAACATGAGTTTTGAACAGAGACCTGAATGACAGGGAGAAACCAGACATGCAAAGAGCATAAGTGGAGGTTCCCAGGCCAGGGAGAAAATTTCTGTAAGACCTAAGGCAGAAAAGAAGGAGATGCACTGTGGAAGGGGACAAGTTTTATGACAAACAAAGAGAAGAGGGAGGTTAGGCATGGAAGGCTGGTAGGGCCCAGGGACATGTGAGCACAGGGTACACTCAGTGATGCAGACAAGTTTGTTCCTACCATCATGCCAAAATATGGATGGCAAGCTGGTAGCCCTGACCAGAAGTCAAAGCCATCAGAGGCCATCACCAGTGCATTGCCCTCCTGCATCCTTGGTGATATGGTTTGGATATGAAGTGCCCCCCATTAGCTCACGTGTGAGAAAATGCAAGATGGTTCAAGGGGGAAATGACTTGGTTGTAAGAGTCTTAACCCAATCAGTGAATTAATCCCCTGAAGGAATTAATTGAGTGGCAACTGAAGTGGGGGTGTGTGGCTGGGGGAGGTGAGCATTAGGGTGTGACTTTGGATATATATTTGTATCTGGCAAGTGAAGTCTCTCTCTCTCTACTTCCTGGTTACCATGATGTGTCTTCTTCCCTTTGCTACCCTCTCCTGCCATGATTTTTATCCTCACCTTGATCCTTAAGGAATGGAGCCAACCTTCTCTGAACTAAGACCTCTGAAACTCTAAGCATCAGAAAACTAACTAAAACACTTGGCTCATCTCTTGTCTCCTTGGGCCAAGGTGCTTCCTTTTTATTGAGTTGCTCTCCCCTGTGGAAGTGTGCAGTAGCTGGGCCCTTCTGAAGATATTTACTGATGGCCATGGTCAAGGTCACTGTTTCCCACCGAGTATGCAGAAGGATGGGACATGGACCTGCATCCTGAGAAAACTCTGTTGTCTGGGTATTCTGAACTCCCACCAGAATTGCCCATCAAGCTCTGCAGACAACAGCCTGAGACTCCCCCAGTCTTTAGCTCCTGGCTCTCCAACTACTCCCACAAAACAACTCCAAAGGCTTCTGAACCACATGGTCAGGTTAGTCACCACAGCAAACCCATTTCTTGTATCAATTTCTATGTTAGTTAAGCTTTGATTTCTTTGACCAAAATCCCTGACCAGAACAACTCAGAGGAGAAATTTTTAATCTTGCATTTTCTTTTAAAGAGGTTCAGTCCACAGTTGAGTGGCTGCATTGCTCCAGGCCCCAGGTGGATGGAGCATCATGGCAGAGGGTTGGGCAGAGGAAAACTGATAAGTTCATGGCAGCCAGGAAAGAGAGAAAGGGAAAGAGAAGAGATACAATCTCCAGGGGCATGCCCCCAGTGACTCAATTTCTGTGGTCCCATGGTACCTGTCTACAGTTACAACCCAGTTAGTTCATTCAAATTATTAATCCCTCAAATGACTTTAATCCACTGATTAGTTTACAACTCTCAGAATTTAATTATTTTATTTCTTGCATTAACACAGAAACTTTTAGGGGACACCTTATATCTAAAACATGACAATGCTTATTTAAGCAGTGACTGTAGTTTAAATATGAGCCAGAACACTGGATGCTGTTTTTCAAGGACCTTTACACTCATCGCCTAGAGTTTTTGTTTGCTTAGCATTTATTCTACCTTCTCCTCACTTTTTCTTTGAGGAAACCTCTATTTTATTATCTGTAGTTTTGGGGTTCACATTGATGTCAATCCACACCATCATATTGACCTTGATAACCAAGTATCCTTTTCCTGATGGGTATGTGACCAAACACAAGTCATTGAAAGCTATCCCAGGATTTTGCTTGGAACCACTGGAAAATAGTGTTTCTTTTGAGTGTGCGCACTGTGAGGTCTGAGCAGATATTACCCACCTGCTGCATGGTATGACTGGAGAAGCTGGGTGAACAAATTTCCCATGACATATGCAAAGTCCACCTGTAAATTTATAAATCCAACACAGAAACAAGGACTTATATGGACTTAGATTGGATGCCTACAGCAAGTTATACCTGAAACCAATATTTGAATTTTTCCCTTTAGGATCCAATAAATTCCATTTCTTTCAGAGACTAAGTTGAATTTAAGACACTTGCAACTCTTCTTCCTTTCTTTGGTTAGCAAGCACCAAGTTCTCCAATGGAAGTTGGTCCCAGATTCTTCAGTTGTACCATGCAGCTTCTGGTAACTCTCTGGATGTTAGGAGGAGGCAGCTACCAGCTTTTGGGTTGAGCCATAATCAAGACAGTGTCCCTCAAATTGCTATAATCTCATGGTTTGCTGCCAGCCTGTTTCTTTGCTTTGCTTGGCCTGCCTGCCCCCCTCCTCACTGCCTTGTTCCCTCCCTTCTTTTTCCCCTTTCTCTTCCCCTTTCTCTCTCCTCTCCCACCTCCATCTCTCTCTTGTTTCATCTCTCCTTTCTTGTCTCTCAATCCCTCTCTTACTCTTTCTTGTCCTTTCAAAGACTGTGAAAGAGAAGATGGGAGGTTTGATTCTTAATGTGTTAAGTTCTCATTACAATGTTTTGCTTTTCCTTTTCCATCAACAAATATAAAAAAAATACAAAATTAGATATCCCCAAGAATTCTCCAGAAAGGAGGTGTTTTCTGGTGAATCTGAGGCCCTGGTTCTCCAGGGGAGCCCAGTCCTAGCACCTGCAAAAAGCTCAGATGCAAAACCTCATTTAGCTGATGAGTGACGGTCCTTCTCATCTCCTCTCCTTAAGTGCCTGCCCTTTCTCTCAGGGGACATTGATCTCTGCAACTTTTCTGAAGCTTCTTCTTCATAGGGGATCATCTGACAGTGTCGGAATAAGTGGATCATTTAAATTTATCTTCAGTACTTTGGCCAGCCTTTGGTCACCTAGAAGTACTTAGGGGTCCAGCTGATGTTTTTATGTACTTTAGAAAATGTCTTTTGATTCTATAAGTGGTAAAGTCTTCCTCTAGAATCTCTTTGAAGTTTTTTTTTATTTTTATTTTTTACATTTTCCTATTGGATTTCAGATGGTATTTTGAATTCTGCTGAAGTTTTCAAATTTCATTTTCTTATTGTACATTTTCTGATGGCATAAATGTGGGCTCAATTTGAAAATTTTAATTTGATCTCACATTGCTTTGATGATGTGTTTCTCTTCAGATGTTTTCTTGTGCATCTTCTTTCCTTCTTATTATGGGGCATTTACAGAAGTGGGCAGGTTAGCAGCAGCAATCAGTGAATACAAAATGCCTTACATCATTGGTTGGGTCTCTCTACATTGCAACTTGCTCTGTACCTATTTTCCAGTCACCATCCCACCCTCTGGAAGGACAGTGTGACACATGCTATTTTCTGCTTGTTTCCATCAGAGGATTAAATAAACTCACCTTTATCATTTGGGACTTGGACTGTGCCTTTGTTGGAGACACCAAGGATGGTTTTGCTGTTCATTCATGTCCCTTTCTCTTTCCTTCCACCCTTCAGCTTCTCAGGAGAGCAGAATATTGTCAGACCTTCCCTGGTTATGAGCATTTTCATCCATATTATGCATTAGCTTTGCTAAGTTGCTCTTTCCTCTTCTGAAGAGGAATTTAAGCATTTTTGTTTAAGCACTTGATGTCTGAGGGCTTTGAACTTGTCTTCTGGTTTTGACATTCATCTTTAAAGGTGAACCTATACCATGTTCCAAAAGAAAGCTCAGGCCCCTCTTTCTGGTTGTTCTTTGAGATGGCCTCTTCTAGCCTCACATAAAGAGAGGGGCCTAGCCAGATGTTAAGTCCTGCTGCTGAACTTACAGCATAGAACACATTCAAAGAGCTGGCTTCTGCGGAAGGTGGCCTGTGAGGCCTGTGGACTTTGGGAATCAGGCTGAGCTTGTCATGAGTTTGATCATTTTCTTTCACTCAAGTAGAAAATCTCTGGCCAGTGCTCTTCCTGGCCTCTGCTGGGTGGACCATGTACTGACCAAGTCATTGCTTGCCTTCCTCCCCCAGGACAAAAACAGTGGCCTGGGCATTTGCTGCTGTCTTCAGGAAAGGTCACCAAAGACCTGCTCAGTTTCTCAAGACAGGTTGGAAGGGGTGAGATTGGAGGTCAGCATTTAGGGGCCCTGCAGCTTGGCCTCTGGATGCTGGTTGTTTGCTGGGGCCTCCACAGGTCATAGATAACCTAGCAGAGGGTTCTGCCTGGGACCAAAGAAGGGCTTGACAGCCAGGGATGGCTGTCGCTGGAGGTGGAGGAACCCTGGCCAGAAGAACAAGTTCTGCCTGGTCTTCTGTGGTCAAGGTACATGTAGTTGGTGGGGACATACAGCATGTAGACAGGAATGGATGAGGACACTGAAGTGAGGGGTGGCCCAGCCAGGAGTCCAGCTGACCCAGTTTTTCCCTGGGAAGTTGAGAGGACCCAAGCCATTCCTTCCCTGCTGCCCGTTCTCAGCTCTCACCTGTGCCAAGCCCAGTTGGGTGCTCTCCAACAGGGGGCACATGCCCACATCAGGGGAACTTTGTTCTCCTTTCCTGGCCCACATTCTCATTCCTACAGCCCTGAGGCCCTCCTCTACCTGCAAAGGCTGTGTAAGTAACTGTTCCTCCCCCAAGAGCTTCCCCTGTATTTATTAGGGAGGAAGGGCAGGAGGGAAGTCTGGTCACAGTCAAGGATTTTTACCAAGGGTGTTTATTGTTTGTTTGTTTGTATTTTTGTTGATGACTGTTTTCCCACTCAACCTACACCCATGTACCCCATGATCTACACCCAGGCACACAATATCCTGATCGAGATGGTGAACACTTCTGGAAGTGCATCCCCTAGCAAGGCACTCATGTGCTGGGTGTGGGCCTGTGCCTTCACCTCTGGCTTTGGTGGCTCAGCCAACTGAACCCTCTTGGGACAACAGTAGAACCAACTCTAGGGCCACAGAGGTGTGGATACAAATTGGTGAAAACTGAATGAATTCCAAGTCTCTTGAAGAAATTATTAGAAAAATGTTTTATATTTTGACTTTATAGATGGGAAGGTAGAGATGATAAAGGCCTGGGCCATGGTGGGAGCTATATTTGCCAAGGGCAGAGACACAGATGATGTCAATGGCTCACTTGGGCCCCTGAATTGCAGATATATATTTTTTTGCATCTAATTATATTGAGCTGAGTTTGGATGAATCTGGTTTGTGTGGGTTCTCTGGTACCTGCAAGTGGCAGAACTGTTGGAATGAAGGTTCTAAAAGAGGCCACCATCCTTGAGAGCATTAGAAGACAGTAGACCTTCAAGGAGATGAGCCTGCATCTCTGGGGAGCCTGTGGATGGGGAGCAGCCATGGTCATCTCTGACATAAAACAGGGGCCAGTGGAGTGTGCATAGTCTTTTCCTGGACAGGGCAGCCTGAGGCAGAAATGAGGAGGGCCATGAGTCTGTTAAATATGGAGACACAGTCAGGAATGCAGATACAGCAGCTGGAGTTTTCTGCAGCAGAACTCCACAAGCATGTGTAGAACATGGCACAGGCAACAAGCTCCTCCCAGGATCATCTGGAACCTGGGATTCTTTTCTATCTCCCAGATACTGGGCTCCTGGACAATTATCCCAGCCATCACTTACCAAGGGAGTTGAGGATCAAGAAAATTCAAGCGATCCATAGGTACTTAGCATCAACCTTGAGGGAAGTGTAAGGGCTGCACATGGTCATATATGGTCCTACTACTTGCTTTTTCAAGATTGTGTGGCATTGTACATGGGCATGCACACAATGTAGCTTATAGAAATTCATCTGATGAATTGTGAAGGATCCAGCTTTGATAGATGGAGGGAAGCATCTTTCATTGACAAAAAATCAACAACATCAACAACAAAAACAGACATCAATTTCAGACAGCCACCTCCTCAGTGTCCACATATGAGGCTGTCCTGGTGGACACGGTGAGGGCATAATCATTATTCTTGCTGAAGCAGCTTTCCAGATAAGCCATAAATACTGTCTTTGGCTGTCCTCATATCAGAGAAACTGAACAATCTAATTTCAGGGACTCAGGAGGAGGAGACAGTCACTGGTATCATGCCAGATGTCCACGCCTGTGATTCCCCACTTTAAGTCAAGTGGAAGGGAAAGGCTGTGCTGGCTAAAAAGGACAGACATGGCTGACCCTCCTTCCCAGGAGCATTGCTGCCATTGGGTGTGTCCTCTCCACACTCTGCAGGTGTGATCATGGCTTGCAGGTGAACAGAATCTGAGCCCTCTGAAAAAAAGCCAGGTACCCTGACTCCAGGCTGCCCATCTGGAAGGAATATGAATCTGATGCTGAGCCTTGCCTCATGGCCAAATGGTTCTGAAGTCACTCAGACAACTTCCCCCCATGTTTGCACCTTTTATTCTAGAGAAGTAACTACTAGAAGAAATATTTAGGTAAGCTATATTTAGCAGAGTTTATTTGAGCAAGGGTGGTCAGGCTGCTAATGCTCTTTCTCATTCTGACCAGCAGCTCCTGGAACACACCAGCTCCTGCTGTTGCAATTGGGTGAGATGCCAGTGTTTGAAGAGTAAAGCTCTAGGGAAGCTTCAGCTGGTTGTCCTGCCAAGTCAGGTGGCAGTTTTTCTTTAAAGACTTGAGTGTGAAAGCATCCTCAGGCCAAATTTAGTTTAATACACAGAAAACAGAGTCTTAAAACTGAGTCAGTTCTCTGCCTTACATCATGCCCTGACCTGTCACAATGGTGGTGAGGATACAGTCATTTATTAATGACTCCATAGAGATTTTGCAGATCAAAGCAAGCATCACAGGGGGCCCACACCAGAGTCGTGCAGCTGATGAGGTCAAAATCAGACCCTTTTTAGAGAAATGAGGTGTTTTTTTGTTGTTGTTTCTTCTTGGTGCTGGGACTGAACCCAGGACCTTGCACATGATAGGCAAGTGCTCAGTCACAGAGGCACATCCCTAGCTCCCTTTATACTATAATAATATTGTTCATATTAATATATATATATATATATATATATATATATATATATATATATATATATATATATATATAACATTTACAAATGTATTTCACAAAATAATGTAAAAACCACACTACATTATAACACACACATCCATAGTACCCATGCTCACAAATGTGGCACAGAATAGCAAGTGTTGTGTGGTAAGCTTCTGGCCTCCAGCTGGAGTTTCCTCCTTCTGGCCAAGGGTGCCCTCACCTATTTTATTATCATTATCATTTCTTTTTCTGCTCTTCCATCCCTGGTACAGAGCTCCCTGGTAATTACTAACCTGTCTGTCATATTTTTCTCTCCATACAAATGCGAACCTCATCCAATTGCTTTGATGTTCAATTTTAATTTAGATGCAAACTACTCCCACAGTATCCATGACGTAAATGAAACCTGGGCAGGCTGTAACTAGAGAGGGCTGGGGTTTTCCATCCGATTAGAATGTCATTGTCTTTCCTCCTACAGACAGCACATGGAGCCCCATGGACGCTGACATTTCCATCTCTTCCTCCTTTTTGGCTGTGAAGACACCTGTAAATCACATAGGATTCCTCACATTTCTTTGTGTTTGTTTTATATTTAAATATTGGTGAGCAACAATGCCCAAACAAAGCCAATGCATTTAAAGACATACTTAGAGAAATAAATAGATATGCATATGTGTTTATGCATATCTATAATTGTGTGTGTGTGAGTGTGTGTGTGTGTGTGTGTGTGTGTATGTGTATGTGTTTAAATCCCAAGACAACCTACTCTTTCATAAGGGACTTGGTGACTGGAACTTTCTCAGTTCTGTAGAAATCTAGGTGGGCAGTGCTGGGCTTGCCATTGATGCTGACAGGAAACAGGTATTTAATTTAATTGAAAAGGATTTGGAACAGACTTGCTCAAGCAGGAATTAACACTTTTTCCTTTTTTTGTGTGAGTCAAGTGGGTAGTTCTTCTTGGAGTATTCATTGTAGCCAAGAACTTGTCTCAGGGCAGAATTTTTTATGCAGGCCAACACTGCCAAGGGGCTCTCCAAGGCCCCTACCCTGAGACCCCTGGCCACTGGGGAGAGACCCTTCCCTTTTGAAGCTCAGAGTTTTTAGTTTATGTATGATGGATTTAATGACTGTAATTGAGATCTGGGCTCAGAAAAAATGTCAAGGGACCCGAAGGCAATACCCCAGAACCCAAGCTGGGTCAGAGTCCAGGATTCCATATATTGACTAGGAAAACAATTTTCAAATACTAATATACATTTTAAAAAATTACCAAATGTGTAAAAAGGGGGGGTCTTCTGACACTGCCTGAGATTCCTATTGGGTGGGTGTGGTGGGCACATAATGATTATCCAGGTGGTTCTAAATTCTGTAACCTGCAAGTGCATTATATTGTATGGCAGGTGACTTCAAGATGCCAATGAAGATCTCGAGATGGAGTTATTGTATCAAGGGTCTGGATAGGCCCAAGGCACTGCAGGATCCTTGTAAGGGTAGGAGGCTTGCCTCACTAGTAGGACACTTGACATCAGGGGTGGAAGGTAGCAGCCACACAGGAGCCAAGCAACAGCTTTTCAGGGTTGCAGTGGACTCATCCATTGCTGAAAGGAAGAACACTGTGTTTGATTCTCAGACCAGTAGGGCCAGCAATGCACAGTGCTCAGAGCGGGCCTTGCTCTCCACACATGCCCAGGGAACGCGCTTGTTAAAATCCACATGTGCATTAAAACAGTGCTCTCTGGCAGGGCCTGAGGCCTGGTCACCTGTGGGTGCTTCTCACTGAGACCAATGGCCCAGAATCACCTGGATTACACATGGGATGTCTAGCAAACACAGGGATGAGCCACAAACCACAGAAATACTTCATTCTAATGGAAATTCAAGATTTGAGGAAAAAATGATCTCCTGGGCTGAAAATCAAGTTGAGAGCCAACAAGTGTTAACCTCTTTTTCAGAGCCCTTGGGAGAGGGTGGTTAGCAGAGCCATGTGACATAGATGATTTCTGTCTTAGGGGCTTGTTTCAAGTGGATTCCCTTGAGACACAGGTGCCCAAGGATTCCTTTAGGTTCTGAGCTGTTCCTTTGTTTCTGGCCCTTGCATCTGAGACGTCCTGAGACATGGCACAGGATTCCATCAACACCTCAGTGATGGCAGTTTTCAGGGCAGCATCAAAACCAGATTTGACAAAGAGGGTGGGCAGAAGCCTTTGAGCCCTGGCTCCTCCTGAAGAGTTCCTGCCTCCCCAGCGGTTTTCTGACCCCTCCTAGGACATGCACTGGGGGAAGCCCTCAACAGCTAATGACAGACAGAAAGGACATTCAGGGGCTTTCCTCCAGCCCCACATGGCTTCCAAGCCAGATGCTTTAAGAAAACACTAAAGGGAGCTGGATATTGGAGCTGGGGAAGAGTTGCAAGGAGTGCACAGCTGGCATTCCCATGCAACCCACAAATCTCCAGGAAAGGGTTCCCCATGTTCAGCCTCCAGGAGAAGATTTGTATTCAAAGGAAAAAAATCAAAAATAATAAGTGAGAGCATTTGGGCACCACTTTGCACTGTAAAATAAGGGTGTGAGTCAGCAGAGATTCTATTTCCTCCATGGAGCCGAATCAGCTCTCACTCAGATAGAAAGCCCTTCTGAAAGGAGGAAGTATGAGGAAAAAACACGTGGAATGGACTCCATGAGAACATCTGGGGAATGCAGTCAGAATGCACTCAGGGGGTGCCCTGCCGTCTCCTATGTGCTACAACTTTACTAGCTTAGTACTTGCCACCCCATGATTGCTGAAACAAAGCCTTACCAGGTCCTGCCAAAATTAAAACACCCTGTTGGTCCAGGCTGTGAGACTTGTATACACAGGAGCATTAACTCTGACCTTTGGCTTCTCTCTCTGCACTTCCCCAGCCCTGGGCTTCCCAGATGGGGCTGCCAGGGCGGTGGGAAGGAATGACAAGTCAGGGTGTGGTCACTGCCCTCCACTCAGGTTGGCTTCCCTTCCTGGATGAGTTTCCTTCCTTTGCCTATGGGCCCTGCGCAGTTTCCAGCTCCCATTTCTCCCATTTCTCCAGCAAGCTGGAAAATTGACTAATGAGACCTGCTCAGACCAATGAGTTTACCTTGGGATCTGACTTGGGACTAGGAGGAAACAAAGGCCTGTGTGTAGGGAGGTCCCAAGACTCTGTGAGTGCAGAGGGCTGGATGTTTGCAACCCTGGGTTTCCATGTTGAAGGCCCCACCCCAGGGATGGAGCCTTTGTGGAGGTGCCAGAACCACAGAAGTGGGATGGGTACCCTTCTGAAAGGGTCCTCAGAGAACTCTCTCACCTTCTTCCTACAGTGTGGGGACTCAGAAGAGGGCCCTCATCAGACCCCAACCATGCTGGCACCTGACCTCAGACCTTCAGCCTCCAGGATTATGAGAGATAAACTAATGTCTTTTGTTTTTTAAGACACATAGTCTACCAAACTTTGTCCTGGCCACCCAAATGACTATGATAGTGAGTTTCCTGAATATTCGGGGCTTATGTCCATATCTTATTTAATAATATTGCCACCATGCCCTAGCTTGAGACTACTCTATATATTTTCTTCATAGAATCACATGAATTCTGAATCTTCATTTACTGGCTTATGTAAAGAGGATAATGATAGTAAAACATGTCTTTGGATTTCAGTTTCAAGTAGGCTCCCTTTCTAGCCAATGGATGTTGGATGGGACCAGGGTGTTTCACAATTCTATTAAAGTCTTTTCACACATGTTTTCATGCAAGTCATGAGTGTGGGGATGAGCTGGCAGGTTTCTTTCTTTGTTTCTGAGAAAATAGACTCACTGGCTGTGAGTGAGAGTCTGGAGAACAGGAAGGGTGTCCTGGAATCCTTTCTGTGGAGACCAGATGTCACACTCCACTATGTCAGCTGGCACACTTGGATTCATTGAGGCTCCACCTATATCGGGGCCTGCTGTGATGGCTTCTGAAGGGCAGGTGAGATGATCTATGAAACCAGGAGACTTGGATAAAGCCTGCCCACCCACCTCATCTCCGAGCTTCCTGTACTCCCTGCTCACTCCTGTGCGTCTCCTGCCACTCATCCCTTCTCTCTAGAGGAAATGTGGGTGGCATTTTAAAGCATAAGTCTTATCCTAAGAGGTCCCCACCAAGCTGCTCATCACCAGTCCCTGCATGATGGCATGAACTCACTCAGGAAGTGTGCAGGTCTCAGAGGGGCCTGGCTGCCTGCCCTGGTGGCAGAGCTGATGGGGTCCTCTATGAGCCAGGTCCAAAATGCCCGTTGTGTATAGAAGATAAGGCAGCTTTGTGTCCCTGTGACCAGGTGTGGGCAGACTCAGGGCAACCAGGTAGCTTACTTTTCAACAGGGACACTTTCATGGTGTCCCTGTTGAATTGATAGGTCAAGACTGCCCTGGGCAGATGGGCATATGACCAACCTTCCCACATAGGACATAGCACCAGCCTGAGCCTTTGTGAGGACAGTACAGAGGAGCCCCTGAAGCACAACAGGATCCCAACAGTAAAAGTCTATCATGGGTGGCTGACAGATGCAAGGAAATGGACAGGGCTTCAGAGGGGGACAGAAGTGAAATAAACTTCTTCAGATCTGTGCAGGTCTTGTTAACTTTAATGTGGTAGCTTTTGAAGATTTTTGGTGATAAAAACATGAGCCCTTGGCCTTTATGTGTAGGTCAAGGGGGGTGGAGGGAGGGAGAAAAGAGGGGGAGGGAAAGAGAGAGATAGGGAGAGGGAGACAGGGAGAGAGAGAGAGAGAGAGAGAGAGAGAGAGAGAGAGAGAGAGAGAGAGAGAGAGAGAGAGAGACTGCAACCCTACATCTATTCTGGTGTTAAACCTGCCTGGCATTTCATGTTACAATCTCCTGCTAGTATTTCATTAGAGGTGTTCTTCTAGGTGTACCTTGTCACCTACATAAATAGTTCAAATGCAGCCTGCATAATATGCATAATTTTGAAAGAGGCTCAGTGTCAAGCCCTGCAGCTGGCTGTGTTCGCTGTGGAATAATGTGAGCTCAAGGCTTACCTACAGGAATTGCCGGGACTTGCTGTCCAATAAAATACCTAAGCAGTCTTCTAAATTAACCTCGTGGACAAATCCCCTAGAGCCTAAGATGTTTCTTAATGGAGGAAATGAGGTTATTGGATGGGAGGGATTACCTGGGTTAGCTGGCAGCTCAGAGGATCTGGAGGCCCATCTCTTGCACCAAAGCAGGTACCAGGTGGGCATCTGAAGATGAAGAGGGCTGGGATCTGACTTGGAGATGGTCTACAGCAAATGGATTAATGAGGATCTTAGTTGAGATCTGTGTGGCTGATTCAATGCCTCTTACTAGAAGGGCCCTATTGATTGCTGACCTTTCATTTTTCCTGTGTGATAACAATGTCACATGGCTAAGCATTGTGTATGGATATAAATTGTGTGTGATATATTTCCTGCAATGACTTTGTGACCTCAGATGACAACTGTTATAAATTTTAGCCTGTTTTTACTCACTACTATTCACTATTGCTCTTTCAGTTTAGAGTAAAACTTAAAGTAAATCAAAGCTCTCATCTAGCAGTCATTTAATTTCTTCACAGACCCAAATCCCAAGCATTCCAATTGGAAAGGTAAATCTCACACAAGCACCTTTGCTCATTAGCTTATTCTTTCATTGTAGTGAGATGACTTCACCCCTGATCTACCCATCTAACACCACTTTAAGGGCACCACACATATTACTAACTGCAGTCATAGTGTCAAACTTGTCCCCAGCTTGCTCATCTTGTGTAACTGAAACTTTACACCTGCTGGACAGCAACTGTCTGTCCACCCCACCCCAGTCCTGTTGATTTGGGAATGGCACAAAGCCTCTCCACCCTCATTTTCTCAGCCACACAGTGGGAGCACTGCAGGCTGTCCCTGTCAGGTGGTGACTGACATCTGTTTCTGGCAGGCCAGAGGAGACATTCTCCCTCCCAAACTGAAGTGGAGGCCACTGGCACCATTGGTTATACCTTACTTATCTAGGAACCTGACCACTTGAGATGTCCCATGTGAGAGGACAGTATTAGCCCCCTCTGTTACTGGCTTATCAGCATAGTGACCTCTAGATACATTCATGGTGTTGCCTATGGAGGGATTTCTTTCTTTCTTAGGTTGAATAACATTCAATTGTATATATTAGAATTTTTTCAGGGTGGAAAATGTCATTATCATAAGAGACAATCTTTCCTTCAACATGTTTTCATTTTTAATTGACCCACAATAATTGCATATACTGTGAGGCTCATGTACCTATACCATATGCCCAGTTTATAATGGTCAGATCAGGGTTTTCAGCATATCCATCTCCTCAAAATTTATCATTTCTTTCTGTTGGCAAGCTTTGACCTCTCCCTCTCTATTCCTCTACCCTCTAGTACTGGCCTCCACATTGTCCCTTGCAGAGCATGGTAACATTTCTCAGCCTTGGCAAGAAGGCCATACATCTTTCTGCATTTACTTAGAAAATTCTGTTGGCAGTCTTTACTCAATAATTTCAAATATCTGCAGAAATCCTGCTCTATCTGATATTTTATCTACTTAACTTCCTCATGTTCAAGGCCTAAAAACCTAGGACACAGGAAAGACTTGGAAAGATGGAATAGCAGAGTTCACAGAGGGGCTTCTGCCCACTCCTTCCTCTCCTGGGAGCAGCTTGGGGAACTTCTCTCTCAAATCTGCACAATGTTTGAAGGTGTCAGTCATTGTGGATCCAGAAAACCAAGACAGCAAACTCTCAACTGAAATATCAAATGCTTTACTTAGTCAAAGAACAAGATAGAACATTCCAGAAGATGTGGCATCTGGGGTCATTTTAGTCTCCCTTCCCCATACTATATAAAAATGTTAGTTTTCATAGACTGAGGGAGGGAGTGGGGCCATTACAGAGAGCATGAGCTTTTATTTTGGGGAGTGCTCCAAGCTCTGTCCAGATGGGGACCACCCACCATTAGATGGAGAAAAAGCTGGAACTTACTTGGCACCTGACAGCCATTTTTCATTCCAGGAGCACCATGGATCACCTGCACCAGTGTCTTCCCTCACCTGTGTGTCCTCCTGCCACCCAGGAGGACTGTTTATCACAGAATGCTACACAGACCTCAGTAAGTCTCAAATACAGAGGGCTCTGCATCCCAGGGAGTACTTGTAAATGTGTGGGGACACTTCTAATTGTCACAACAAATAGAAGGTGTCCTGGCATTCAGTTTCTGGGAACCAAGGGATGTTGAAGAGCCTGGGAGAGGTTGGGCATTTCCATAAATTAGAGATCCTTCCCTCCACCACATCAGGGGTGCCCAGGGTAAGCCCATAGACCTGAGCCTCTCTGTGTCCCAGGATTGATCCCACCAACATCTGACAGTCACTTGCAGATCATGCACTCATCATGGCCCCGCATGTGAAGCCTTTTTTTGTTTTGTTTTGCCATGGAGAGGAAAGGCTTGCTCAGGGCATTTGAGTGACCAATCAAGGCTGCACAATGGCATGATTCTATATCTTTCAGGCTCAACCTTTTCCTGTCACTCATTTTACTTCCATAATTCAGAGCTTACTTTCTTCAGTGGCCAATTCTGTGCTTTTCACCAAATGCATTTAATTAGCGTGCTGCCTTGGGTATGGAACTTGAATTAGATTAACACAATGATCAGTTTAATTTTGCTCATTTTACTTTGGCTAGTTGTGATGCATGTGACTGAGAATGTCTCTTCTTATCCCCTGCAAGGGATCTGAAGGGCTTCTCCTGTCTTGTGCTGTACCACATGGGATCCAATAGCAGTCAGGTAAGCCTGGCATGCATCTGCCACAGGGCCGTTGTGGGGACATTTATAATCAATATCAGTCAGCCTCATTATTGCTGTTAGTTCTATCCAGTAATTACTCCTCATTATTTCTGTGGTTGGTGGATAAAGCCTTGGTTGGAAGTGAAGAGACCTGGCAGAATGTCACCCTCTAAAACTGTGCTGACTTGGGAATGGCACAAAACCTCTCTGCCCTCATTTTTCCCAGCCACACAGTGGGAGCACTACAGCTTGTCCCAGCCAGGTGGTGACTGATATCCATTTCTCGGAGGCCAGAGGGGACGTACTCCCTCCCAAACTGAAGTGGAGGCCACTGGCATCCTCTTGATCACTCCCTGAAATAGCAATGGGGTCTCCTGGGGAGCCCTGACCTAGCATCTTCAGAACCTTGCCTGAATGGCTGGGACTCCTCTGATTTCCAGATTATGAAGTGGACAGGATGGTGCAAATGCCAGATCCCTGGGACCTGAGCTGCAAGTTGCCCACCCCTCAGGGAGTAGGGCTCATGCAGTCTTCTGATGCCAGCAGAATTGGCTCCCATGCTTGGGTGTCCAGCAGGTGAAGGTCAAGGCCAGGATGGCAGTCATGTTTCAGTGTTTCAGTATGGCAAAGATATAAACTCTTTATGTATTTATTTATTTCGTATAGGGGGTTCAACTCAGGGACACATGGCCACTGAGCCACATGCCCAGGCCTATTTTGTAGTTTTTAGAGACAGGGTATCACTGAGTTGCTTAACACCTCTCTGTTGCTGAGGCTGGCTTTAAGCTTGAGATCCTCCTGTCTCAGCCTTCTGAGCCACTGGGATTACAAGTGTGAGCCACTGCATCCAGTCTTCATGTTTGAAGATAGCAAGACTCTTTGTTCCCAAAGCTGTGGCCACCCTTGCTACAGCACAGTCTTCTGATAGGGCTGGATTTCACTGTAACACTGTTGGCTTTTAATACCATAGTGAATGAGACTTGAAATAGGATAGCCATCACACACTGTAATAGGCTACTATCCTTAAAGAGTGACACCAAAGGCTTCTAGACACATACATCAGCCCTGAGTGAGGAGACTGGTTCTTATTTCATCACTAGCCTGAAAGTGCTACAATTAAAGTGAGTGCACTACTCTTATCCACTGCCCAACCCACTTGTTTTCTGATCTCACAAATGTTCCTGGAAATGATCTACTGGAGGTGGTGAGATCTTCACATGAGATCAATGCAGCTCCTGAAAAACACATAGCAACATTTTATCTCTGCTGTGTTTCTACTGCATATATATATTAATGTATCAAGACAGGAAATTCAGAGGTCCTTTTTTTTCACTTGGAAATTTTCTGATTATTGGAGAGAAATTTAGACAATGTACTTTGTTTTATTTTGGAGGGACCAGTTCAAGTCATCTCTAATTTTTTCCACCAGTGCTTTTCTATGTGGTAAGGAGGTGTTGGTGTTTATATATATATTTTTAATTTTTTTTGCTGTGTACAAACTGTGTTGACATAATCTGGGTTCTAGACAAGTTCAGGTGTATAGATGTTTTCAGTGACTTTCTAGATTCCTGGGGTTGCATGCAGCGAAAGCCAGCTGGACCTGTGGAGGAGGGAGGACCTGGTGCTGGAGCCCCAGGATGTGGCTTGAAGAACCCACTGTCATTTGTAGACAAGATAAAGAGCTTCAGGGCTCAAACTCTCTTGCAAAACATTGTGCAGAGTGAGTAACAAGCCCACGGTGCCCTTCCAGTCTCCCTTGGTTCCTGCCGGGTCTTTCCGGTCTATAAAAGCATGGTCTCATGCTTGTTCTAGTCCAAAAACTGCCTGATTGCCTTCCTCCCAGGGTACCCCTCCATCACCCTGGGGCTCTAAGTAGGAGGCTCAGTTATTATGCCACTTACAGGGGAGAGAACTGAGGCAGAAGCAGAGCCACTGGCCTCCAAGCCCTTGCAGTTAGCGGGAGGCAGATATGGGTGCTAACTTGGATAGGGCGCCTGGTGTCATGGATGATACCACCTCTGGTGCAGCCTCTGAATATAGCTGCCAGATCCCAAAACAGATTTGTGTGGCCCCTTGGAGTCACAGGCTCTGGCTTAAAGCTCCATCAGGAAATCTCTGACTGTGCCCATTGCATAGGTTTATGTCCCAAGGGAGGGACATGCAAGAGTTTTCAGTGACTTTCTAAATTCCTGGGGTTGCATGCAGGCAGAGCCAGAGCTCCCACTGGGAGGACCCATGATCTCCAGGGGTTAGTTTGCAAAGTATTCAACCTGGCCACAGACGACTCCCTGAACTCACTGAATTTTGCTTCTTCCAAAAGTTGGAAAATGATAACAGTAATAGATACATCATAGAAAATAGATACAATGTTCCAGACATACTTGTACAGCGCACACACACACACACACACTAAAAAACTTAGATGTATTTCCCATGTAACATGAATGTAGTGTACTCCCATACAAATGAAATATGTGTAATTCATATCTTGCAGACATCTAGAGACCCGTGCAGACATGAAGAGACCTTCGTGCATCCCTGTGTGTGTTGCTCTCATCCCCCTCTCAGAGGTCACTTAGACACAGAGGGTGGAACAACTTGCAGGTCACAAGTAATTTTTGCAGGTGGAGGCAAATTAAAATCCAGGACCTCCAGCTACAGAGCTGGGCTCATGTGTGACTACCTGCAGCACTGCCTCCCTTTCCAGGCTCTGAACTTCTTTGTCATTCAGAGGTGCTCAGAGAGTAAAATCTCACCATTAGCCTCTTGGATACGCTGCCTCCCATGTCATCCCCCCCTACTTTTTAAAATTTCTGGTGAGTACATTCAAAAATATCCTTTAAATTACTCTGCCAGTGAGAATTAATATTCTCCATTTTGCAGCACCCACTCTGTTCCAGGGACTAAATAATGTCTCAGGAGAACAGTGCATGAGGTTGACATAGTTAGTACCCTTGTTCTCTCAGTAGCTCTGAGTAAATAAGCACAGAGAGGTTAAGTAACTTTCCCAGGTTCTCACAGCATGTAAGGGGCAAATTAAAACTGGGAGACCAAGGCCTGCATCCCTAACTTTCCCAACCTTGCTGCCACCTCTGGGATGGTTACCATATGTATACCTGTGCCTTGGATGTGGCCCCTGACAGTACTATTCCTTCATGATACTTCAGCTTCTGGTGGAAGCCCATGCAGGTGCATCAATATAGAGCTAGGTAGAATGAAAGGAGTAACCTTGAGGCCCCAAACATGCAGCCTCAGAGGCTGGGTTTTATCCACTGTACCATGGAGAGGCTCCCCACTTCCCCATGACCTTCCCTTGCCTTGAGGGAAACCCCTGGCCCCTTCCATATACAAACCAAAAGGGCAATTTTTTATTTAAGCTTTATATTTGCTGTTTACAGGAGTTTTCTTTGATTTACTGTGTCAAGATATTATTAACATCATCAATTGAAGATGGGGAGGCATCATGTCCCTAGCCAGAAAGAATCACATCATTGCCATTAAAAATTCCCTAATGAAGTTTATCAGTACTTTTACATATTCATACCCAGTATAAAAATGCATCATAAATTCAACAAAAGTGGTGAGGAATAGATTACATTAACAGGAAAAGTCAGATTAAACTGAAGGCTAGGAAGTAAATGGGCTTAGAGCATCAGCTAAACCAAAACCCATGTTGTAAGGGGTGTTTGACATAAGCCTTCATGTGGATTCAGGGCCCCTGGATCCCCTCATTCCCTGCACTTCCCATGGCCATAGATCATCAGATTCTGTGCTCTTCCCTGTGGCTACACACTTCCACTTTGTAGCTGTCTTAGAGTTGTCCATCTTCTGTCCCCCATAACCTGTGACAATGTGGGAGCTCACAGGTGATAGCAAGTGAAGGGCTGTGAGATGGAAGAGATGGCCCCAGAGTTTACAGGTAGGAACATAACCACAGAGAGACTCCTGTCAAGAGAGATCAGGTGAGAGAACACTGGGATAACCCAGAAAGAGGTTGACTGATTTGCCCATCAGCCAAGGGATGAAGCTACACCCAAAATCTGCACAAAGCAAGGGAGTTAATTCTCACTCCAGAGGGAAATAGCCTGTCTACACCCTGATCTGTTTCAATGCTGACTCCCAGAGCTAAATAATAAATCCATGTTGTAAGCCATTGCACTTCCATTAATTTGTTATAGCACCTACGAAACACTCATACATTCCTCTTGATTCTAAGTTCCCTAAGGGCTGGCTTGGGCCTTTATCATTAATTTCTGCAAACTGATGGCCACAGACAGTGTTTGGACCCACATAGGCATCATACATATGAATTGAATGAATGAACAAAGGACAAAATGAATCCATTTTGGCTGAAAATGTGTTAAGAAGCCATAACTCTAGGTCTTATTAACCAAACAACAAAAAAGACCTGTTCCTGCTATGTAACACTGATGCTGAGAGCAGAGACTGCATCCAACCAGCTCTGGGGGTGCTTCCCTCTGCCTATAGTTCTGGAAGATTCCCCTGTAGTTTTCCACTAAAGCAGAGAGCATGCATGATTGGTCACATATAACATGTACATGGAAACTATAAAGATTCAGAATTTACCCTGTGCAGATAAATCAATTGACCAGAATCTATATGGCAGCTAGAGATGATTTGCCTATGGTCTAGAGCATGAGAGGCATAACTGAATCACTGGAAAGGTGAGCATTAGGCATCTAAGGAGAAGAGAAAAGGCCCTCAAGCCTTGATACATGCTGTAGATGTCAGCAGGTGAGGAATTTCCACAATGGCAGTTCTTATGCATCCAAACAACTTGGCATGTATAGATGGAACCACATCCCTCAAGTCTAATGTGTGAGTGGCAGAAGATGCCCATAGATATCCATCACAGGTTTCCCTCACCCCACAGAGCAAAGTACCTTTTCTTATCCCCCTAGATTACTACTGTATTAATTCAGACAGAAACCAATTCAGAAAATAAGCATCCCCTTTACATTAAAAATTAGAATGATGTACTTGTAGAGTAAGCCAGGCATTGAAATGTAGCATGTTGATCAAGGCAATCAAAAATGCAAAATAGGAAATAAATATGCAGGAGGAGCTGTGAGGAGCACAAATTCCCAGGCAGTAGAGGTCATAAGGCAGCTGAAACCAGGAGACCCTGAACAGAGTGCATCAAGCTCAAGGCAGACAATGGCCCAGCAGACAATGGCCCAGCAGGTGAGGCACACCCGCTTTGCCTGGGATAATTCTGCCGAATCAACTTTTGGAAAAAGTACCTTTATAAATCATCCTCAAAGCAGAAGCTTCTTTTTTTTTACATAAATACAAAATTTTATTTGCACTTCATTAGTGTAGAAAGACCACAATGCTTCTCATACCACAATACTCAGGACACGCCAAGTTATTCAAATACATACTTACTTATTTACCTTGACTAAACACAACAGTGCAGTTTAATAAAAGATATACCAAAGATAGAGTTCACAAATTCATTATCAGACAAAGAAAAAAAAAAACAAAAAACAAACAAACAACAACAACAAAAAAAAAAAACAAATATTGAACACAGTCTATGCTTAATAGGAATAGGCTTCACCATAAAGGGGAAAAGTTTTATCATCACAAAGATACAGGATGTTTAGCCTAATACATGTATGTTCTTTGATATAATAAAATGAATCTCTTTAAAATTCCTTTAAACAGGATTTGTTTAGGACAGCAGCGTTGTTTTAAAATCTTTTTTTCTATAGTTTCAAAACACTTCTTTATTGAATTTTTGTCTTTCTTAAAAGCATAGGATACATCTATCAGGAAACCATGAGAGATTCTGTGGCCTCAGGACCAAGTCAAATCCAACCCTCTAGCTAGGAATATCCTATCATTAGAGAACACTAATAAATAACCTTCAACAGCTATGAGTGGAGCTTTGCTTTGTGGCAGAAACACTCCAAAGATGCTACAGCTGGGGAAACGTCTTGTAAATAAAGAAAAAAGCACTTAACGTAGCTTTTTTTTTTTTCCACATAAGTCTTTAGTTTTACAAATTTTCTTTAAAACAGTAAGCAAAGCACCACATTCTCTCTTCTTATCAGAATATCTTCTGTCCTCATAGTATAATTAACAAGGACAATTATATTATTTAAGAAACATTATACTTTTCTTCTCTCCCATTCTTCATATTAGAAGTACTATGTTTCCCAGTGTATGTACACTAGACACTGGGGCTATGAATGAAATATAATTTGGAGGGAAATATGTAATTTATAACCCAAACTTACCCAGGATTGCATATTTGCATATTTACAAGTTAGTGTATAGCTCTGACTTGGATTACAAAGTGCGAAAGGAAATTGTCAAAATGATTGTAGTGCAGAATAGAATGTTTTTTCCCCTTTTCAGGAATCATTTCCACCTTGTTTCAAAGTAGCAAATCAACAACATCGGACATGCGGTCTTGGTGGAGGCAATTCTGGCGGGATTTCAGGTTCTGGTTGTAATGAGAGAATGCCATTGGACAACTCATTCCTTAAAATATCCAGAGGCATCTTTTTCAGAATATTGTCAACAAGTTTCAGAAATATCTCGTCCACATTGAAGTTGTCCTTGGCACTTGCTTCACAGAACCGCATCCCAGTTATCTGCTGTCTGGTGATTTCTCTGTCCGATTCACAGTCCATCTTATTTCCAACTAAGAGAAGTTCAGCATCTTCTGAAGCATACTTATCAATCATCTTCATCCATTTTGGCAAATCATCAAACGTCTCCTTCTTAGTGATATCATATACTAATATGATCCCCTTGGCACTTCTGTAATAAGCTGAGGTAATGCTGTTGAATCTCTCCTGACCTGCTGTGTCCCTCAGATACTTGGAAGGCGACCAGTGCTGGCTCAGCTCCAGCAGTGCCCCAGACAGGGACATGGATGAAGGATGGAGACATGGCACTAACATTCAAGCGTTAGATGACCGGCGATGCCACAGATGAAGCAGCGATTAACGAAGATGAAAGCAAACACACACAGATGGTGGACAGACAGTCAGAACTGAGGGTAACCAGATTTGCAATAGAATTTTCTTTCCTCTTAGTTCTACAGTTTTGATTTTAAAGTCAACACCCACGGTGGACTTGCAGGCCTCGCAGAAGGTGTCGTCGGTGAAACGCTCCATCAGGCTGGTCTTTCCCACCCCGTGGGAGCCGATGATGATGACCTGCAGCTTGAAGTCCGCCGGCCTGGGGGCCTGTTTCCTCCGACGCGCTTGGCCGCTGGTCAGCACCGCGAAGTCCGCGCCCAGGCCGCCACCGCCGCCGCCGCCGCGCCCCCCCCACCCCGCCCGCTTCTGCAGCGCAGCACCCGGATCCATGCAAGCATACGGCTCCCGCTCGGCCAGCCGCCCGCCCGCCTCGCAGCTGCGGGCCCCAAGCCCCGGTGCCCCCTCGGCCTCCGCCGCGCGGGGCCTCGGCCCCGAATTCGGCGTCCGCCCACTCGAGCGGCCCCGGCGGCCCACGGGTTCCCCGCTGTAGCTGCGCCGCCCGCCGGATTCCCGTGCCCCGCTACCCGCCGCCGCCACAGCCGCTGCCGCCGGGAGAGGAGGAAGGCAAAGCAGAAGCTTCTTAGGAATACATCTGGTAAGACTAAGTGTCTTGTTTGTCATTTTCTTTTTATTTTTTATCTAAAAACTAAATAAAGTTTAGTTTTTAGTTTTTAGTTTCTAAAACTAAATGAAGACAGCAGAATTCTGGCCTGATCAAGGGTAAGAGCCTTTGATCCTCAAAGTTCTTTAGAAGGAAACGGACCTTGAGTGTGACCTGCAATCTGAACCACAGGAGGGAGAGGCAGGGTGTGGACTCCTCAGGCTGAGTCCAGCAAGCCAAGCTCAGGAAAGCCATGACCTTGACTGTAGATTAAACCCCTGCTCCCACAATATGCTAAACTTTATTGATTTTCCCATTGTTTGTGCAGTTAATCTTTTGTTTGTAACCAGGGTTTCAGCTGAGGACAAACAGATGGATTGAAACCCAATCTTCAGGAGCTAATGACCCCTTCTTTCATTTCAGTGGTCCCTGCTGGAACACAAAGGATCGAATCCCAGTTCAATCATGTTTATCTCTGCCTGGTCCTGAGCCCATGGTAGCCTTCAAGTTAGTTTACTATTCACTTTTCTGTTTTCTTTTTTGAGAATTCAGTGATATCAAAAATAGTAGTTTAAATTTATTTTCTCATATTCTTCCTTAAAATATGGATTTTGCTCTGGGGATAGATGATCATCTTGTAACCACTCACCAACGTTGTATTACAGTGAACTTCAGGAAGAAAGGCCCCTGCTGGTTGAAACATGGAGAATTTGCTCCTGTGTTCTGTCTGGCTCAGGGTGTCCCAGGGGCCTCATCACCCACCATTAACACCAGGTCTCCAGGCTTCAGCTGGGGGTGAGGCCCACTTCTGGTGAGTGCCCACAGGGGCCAGAGAGGCTCCTTCTCTAAGTTCATCCTGATTTGGGGATTTCAGCCTGTGGATTTTCAGTTGCTGTTCAGCTACAAGCAGGAGGCACCTGGGGAGGGAAACTTCTGTTGGGGCTGTTCTGGGCCAAGAGGAGGAGCTGACCAATAAATGCTCCTGGAGAGGAAACCCTACAGCCACCGGCGAGGAAAATGGTAAATATCCACCAGAAATTATATGCATTGGGCAAAGTTTTGAGCCAGAAATTCTGCTTCTAGGGAATTATCCTGAACAATAATTAGAAAAGTCATCAATCTTCATATCCCAAAGGAGGCTTATCCCAGTAGTATGGACAGGAATGCAGATGAGACAGCTGAATGTCTAGTGACAGGGTAGGAGAGAAGTCAGTGTACCAGTATAGGGGAAAACAGAGAGTACTTTAAGGAATAACACAGAAATGTGTGTAGTTACATGGGAAAATGACAGTTGCAGAGCTAATATTAAGGCATGCTGCACAGTGTGCCTTAAAAATCTACAGCCACATTCATGTTTCTGAGTAATATAGAGATGGCCCTTCAAACACCACATTCTTACCTTGACCTTAAGGTTCTACTTGAGCAGCATGATGGTTTTAGAAAAAGTGATTCCTAAAAGCAGGTGCTGTGTCTTACCAGAGCAAGGGTACTTTCTTTTTAAAATATATTTTAAAGTCATTATAGGTGCATTAAAAATTGCAAAGAAGCATGGAGGGGGTCCATAATTCTTCAGTCCATTTATCCTGATAAGTAGACCTTGCATAACTCAAGAGAGCATCAAAATCAGGAAAATGAC